>NC_055977.1:0-62500 GCF_018492685.1 Alosa sapidissima | reverse complement strand
CCCGCAGACATGTTGTAGAGAGTGCCTACCTGGATCTAAGTCGAAAAGTTGGAAGGTGGATGTCCATATTCCGGAATACCAACTACCTGACTTTCAGTCCTCATTTCCCCGCATACATGTGGTAGAGAGTGCCTACCTGGATCTAAGTCGAAAAGTTGGAAGGTGGATGTCCATATTCCGGAATACCAACACCCCGTCTTTGGGTGTGCATTTCCCCGCATACATGTTGTAGAGAGTGCCTACCTGAACCTAAGTCAAAAAGGTGGAAATTGGATGTCCATATTCCGGAATACCAACACCCCGACTTTGGGTGTGCATTTCCCCGCAGACATGTTGTAGAGAGTGCCTACCTGAACCTAAGTCAAAAAGGTGGAAGTTGGATGTCCATATTCCGGAATACCAACACCCCGTCTTTGGGTGTGCATTTCCCCGCAGACATGTTGTAGAGAGTGCCTACCTGGATCTAAGTCGAAAAGTTGGAAGGTGGATGTCCATATTCCGGAATACCAACACCCCGTCTTTGGGTGTGCATTTCCCCGCAGACATGTTGTAGAGAGTGCCTACCTGGATCTAAGTCGAAAAGTTGGAAGGTGGATGTCCATATTCCGGAATACCAACTACCTGACTTTCAGTCCTCATTTCCCCGCATACATGTGGTAGAGAGTGCCTACCTGGATCTAAGTCGAAAAGGTGGAAGTTGGATGTCCATATTCCGGAATATCAACACCCCGACTTTGGGTGTGCATTTCCCCGCAGACATGTTGTAGAGAGTGCCTACCTGGATCTAAGTCGAAAAGTTGGAAGGTGGATGTCCATATTCCGGAATACCAACACCCCGACTTTGGGTGTGCATTTCCCCTCATACATGTTGTAGAGAGTGCCTACCTGAACCTAAGTCAAAAAGGTGGAAATTGGATGTCCATATTCCGGAATACCAACACCCCGACTTTGGGTGTGCATTTCCCCGCAGACATGTTGTAGAGAGTGCCTACCTGGAGCTAAGTCAAAAAGTTGGAAGGTGGATGTCCATATTCTGGAATATCAACTACCCAACTTTGAGTTCACATTTCCCCGCAGACATGCAGTGGAGACAGCCTGCCTGGATCTAAGTGAAAAAGTTGGAAATTGATGTTATTTTCTGGGAATATGTATGTCAATTCCTGGAAATTGATGTTGTTTTGTTGGAATGTCCCAGTGTAGCAGGGAAAGTGAAATTTCAGGTTTGCAAACATTAAGTAATGTTCTACTGCCATCTAGTGTCATAAAATGAAACAACAATATAACTTTTTTTGAAAAAGTCTTTATTCTGTTTAAAAATGCAAATATAACAACATAAAACAACTTTCTTAATGATCTTGAAGGGATGAAATGTCAATTTAAGTCATTTCCTGCCTTGTTATATTTTTTAATTGTGTAATAATAGCCATATTAATGAAATCCATGAAGGTGACACTAAAATGTGGAAGGAGTTCCACATAAGCAACAACACCGATTCTAACTCCGAGCTATGCGCGGATAATTAGGGTTAGGGTTAGGTATAGGGGGTAAATGCAGCATCGTCGCTAGTGACGATCGTCTGACAACTACTGACAGGAAGGTCCTATCATCTTGAAACTCATATCACTTACTGTTATTGTCAAGACGCTTCTTTGGAGACTACCCTCGACTTCCTCCGATGACCGGAAGTTGGTTAAAAACCGGAAATAAACATAAAAATCCTTATATCTCGAGAACGGAAGGTCGTAGAGAGAAGCGGACAAGTTCCCCGGCTTCCTCGTGGCCGGTTTTGGGGAGGCGGAAAAGAAAATATTTGACCTATGACCTTTCGTTCGGAAGTTATAGGCGTTTGAAGTTTCCCCATTGAAATGAATGGGAAAATCAAAAAAGTTTCTAAGTCCAAAGTGGGTTCCGAAAAAAAGTTCCCCCAGGAAGTGTATAGGAGCACGTTTCAGGTGATTCTGAGTCGAATGGCATACCTTTGTAGTGAACTTTTTTTTTTTGTGAATCGACAGAACTTAGAAAATTACTTACTGTAGCCACTGTCCATTTGGTTATTTGTTAATATCTCGAGAACGGAAGGTCGTAGAGAGAAGCGGACAAGTTCCCCGGCTTCCTCGTGGCCGGTTTTGGGGAGGCTAGGGTTAGGGTTAGGGTTAGGTTAGGGGAACATGATCTTTGGTGGAGTGGGTGACTGTGAGTGCACTGGCCGATTGGATCCAACCACACCAACAAGGAAGGGAATAGGGTATGAAAAGGTCAACTGTCTATAAATAAAATATGAAAATAAGTAAAGAAAAATAAATAAATAAATAAACAACTCATGAAGGGTTAGGATAGGGGGTGGCTAGGATAAGGGGTGGGGGGCTGGAGGTTAGGTTGAGGGATGGGGGTTAGGTTGAGGGATGGGGGTTAGGTTAAGGGGTGGGGATTGGAGGTTTAGGGATGGGGGTTAGATTTAGGAGTAGGGGTTGGGTTTAGGGATAGGGGCTGGGGTTGGAATGTAGGGTTAGGGTTAGGGTTAGGGTTAGGGTTAGGGTTAGGGTTAGGGTTAGGGTTAGGTATAGGGGGTAAATGCAGCATCGTCGCTAGTGACGATCGTCTGACAACTACTGACAGGAAGGTCCTATCATCTTGAAACTCATATCACTTACTGTTATTGTCAAGACGCTTCTTTGGAGACTACCCTCGACTTCCTCCGATGACCGGAAGTTGGTTAAAAACCGGAAATAAACATAAAAATCCTTATATCTCGAGAACGGAAGGTCGTAGAGAGAAGCGGACAAGTTCCCCGGCTTCCTCGTGGCCGGTTTTGGGGAGGCGGAAAAGAAAATATTTGACCTATGACCTTTCGTTCGGAAGTTATAGGCGTTTGAAGTTTCCCCATTGAAATGAATGGGAAAATCAAAAAAGTTTCTAAGTCCAAAGTGGGTTCCGAAAAAAAGTTCCCCCAGGAAGTGTATAGGAGCACGTTTCAGGTGATTCTGAGTCGAATGGCATACCTTTGTAGTGAACTTTTTTTTTTTGTGAATCGACAGAACTTAGAAAATTACTTACTGTAGCCACTGTCCATTTGGTTATTTGTTAATATCTCGAGAACGGAAGGTCGTAGAGAGAAGCGGACAAGTTCCCCGGCTTCCTCGTGGCCGGTTTTGGGGAGGCTAGGGTTAGGGTTAGGGTTAGGTTAGGGGAACATGATCTTTGGTGGAGTGGGTGACTGTGAGTGCACTGGCCGATTGGATCCAACCACACCAACAAGGAAGGGAATAGGGTATGAAAAGGTCAACTGTCTATAAATAAAATATGAAAATAAGTAAAGAAAAATAAATAAATAAATAAACAACTCATGAAGGGTTAGGATAGGGGGTGGCTAGGATAAGGGGTGGGGGGCTGGAGGTTAGGTTGAGGGATGGGGGTTAGGTTGAGGGATGGGGGTTAGGTTAAGGGGTGGGGATTGGAGGTTTAGGGATGGGGGTTAGATTTAGGAGTAGGGGTTGGGTTTAGGGATAGGGGCTGGGGTTGGAATGTAGGGTTAGGGTTAGGGTTAGGGTTAGGGTTAGGGTTAGGGTTAGGGTTAGGTATAGGGGGTAAATGCAGCATCGTCGCTAGTGACGATCGTCTGACAACTACTGACAGGAAGGTCCTATCATCTTGAAACTCATATCACTTACTGTTATTGTCAAGACGCTTCTTTGGAGACTACCCTCGACTTCCTCCGATGACCGGAAGTTGGTTAAAAACCGGAAATAAACATAAAAATCCTTATATCTCGAGAACGGAAGGTCGTAGAGAGAAGCGGACAAGTTCCCCGGCTTCCTCGTGGCCGGTTTTGGGGAGGCGGAAAAGAAAATATTTGACCTATGACCTTTCGTTCGGAAGTTATAGGCGTTTGAAGTTTCCCCATTGAAATGAATGGGAAAATCAAAAAAGTTTCTAAGTCCAAAGTGGGTTCCGAAAAAAAGTTCCCCCAGGAAGTGTATAGGAGCACGTTTCAGGTGATTCTGAGTCGAATGGCATACCTTTGTAGTGAACTTTTTTTTTTTGTGAATCGACAGAACTTAGAAAATTACTTACTGTAGCCACTGTCCATTTGGTTAGGGTTAGGGTTAGGGTTAGGGTTAGGGTTAGGGTTAGGGTTAGGGTTAGGGTTAGGGTTAGGTATAGGGGGTAAATGCAGCATCGTCGCTAGTGACGATCGTCTGACAACTACTGACAGGAAGGTCCTATCATCTTGAAACTCATATCACTTACTGTTATTGTCAAGACGCTTCTTTGGAGACTACCCTCGACTTCCTCCGATGACCGGAAGTTGGTTAAAAACCGGAAATAAACATAAAAATCCTTATATCTCGAGAACGGAAGGTCGTAGAGAGAAGCGGACAAGTTCCCCGGCTTCCTCGTGGCCGGTTTTGGGGAGGCGGAAAAGAAAATATTTGACCTATGACCTTTCGTTCGGAAGTTATAGGCGTTTGAAGTTTCCCCATTGAAATGAATGGGAAAATCAAAAAAGTTTCTAAGTCCAAAGTGGGTTCCGAAAAAAAGTTCCCCCAGGAAGTGTATAGGAGCACGTTTCAGGTGATTCTGAGTCGAATGGCATACCTTTGTAGTGAACTTTTTTTTTTTGTGAATCGACAGAACTTAGAAAATTACTTACTGTAGCCACTGTCCATTTGGTTATTTGTTAATATCTCGAGAACGGAAGGTCGTAGAGAGAAGCGGACAAGTTCCCCGGCTTCCTCGTGGCCGGTTTTGGGGAGGCTAGGGTTAGGGTTAGGGTTAGGTTAGGGGAACATGATCTTTGGTGGAGTGGGTGACTGTGAGTGCACTGGCCGATTGGATCCAACCACACCAACAAGGAAGGGAATAGGGTATGAAAAGGTCAACTGTCTATAAATAAAATATGAAAATAAGTAAAGAAAAATAAATAAATAAATAAACAACTCATGAAGGGTTAGGATAGGGGGTGGCTAGGATAAGGGGTGGGGGGCTGGAGGTTAGGTTGAGGGATGGGGGTTAGGTTGAGGGATGGGGGTTAGGTTAAGGGGTGGGGATTGGAGGTTTAGGGATGGGGGTTAGATTTAGGAGTAGGGGTTGGGTTTAGGGATAGGGGCTGGGGTTGGAATGTAGGGTTAGGGTTAGGGTTAGGGTTAGGGTTAGGGTTAGGGTTAGGGTTAGGTATAGGGGGTAAATGCAGCATCGTCGCTAGTGACGATCGTCTGACAACTACTGACAGGAAGGTCCTATCATCTTGAAACTCATATCACTTACTGTTATTGTCAAGACGCTTCTTTGGAGACTACCCTCGACTTCCTCCGATGACCGGAAGTTGGTTAAAAACCGGAAATAAACATAAAAATCCTTATATCTCGAGAACGGAAGGTCGTAGAGAGAAGCGGACAAGTTCCCCGGCTTCCTCGTGGCCGGTTTTGGGGAGGCGGAAAAGAAAATATTTGACCTATGACCTTTCGTTCGGAAGTTATAGGCGTTTGAAGTTTCCCCATTGAAATGAATGGGAAAATCAAAAAAGTTTCTAAGTCCAAAGTGGGTTCCGAAAAAAAGTTCCCCCAGGAAGTGTATAGGAGCACGTTTCAGGTGATTCTGAGTCGAATGGCATACCTTTGTAGTGAACTTTTTTTTTTTGTGAATCGACAGAACTTAGAAAATTACTTACTGTAGCCACTGTCCATTTGGTTATTTGTTAATATCTCGAGAACGGAAGGTCGTAGAGAGAAGCGGACAAGTTCCCCGGCTTCCTCGTGGCCGGTTTTGGGGAGGCTAGGGTTAGGGTTAGGGTTAGGTTAGGGGAACATGATCTTTGGTGGAGTGGGTGACTGTGAGTGCACTGGCCGATTGGATCCAACCACACCAACAAGGAAGGGAATAGGGTATGAAAAGGTCAACTGTCTATAAATAAAATATGAAAATAAGTAAAGAAAAATAAATAAATAAATAAACAACTCATGAAGGGTTAGGATAGGGGGTGGCTAGGATAAGGGGTGGGGGGCTGGAGGTTAGGTTGAGGGATGGGGGTTAGGTTGAGGGATGGGGGTTAGGTTAAGGGGTGGGGATTGGAGGTTTAGGGATGGGGGTTAGATTTAGGAGTAGGGGTTGGGTTTAGGGATAGGGGCTGGGGTTGGAATGTAGGGTTAGGGTTAGGGTTAGGGTTAGGGTTAGGGTTAGGGTTAGGGTTAGGTATAGGGGGTAAATGCAGCATCGTCGCTAGTGACGATCGTCTGACAACTACTGACAGGAAGGTCCTATCATCTTGAAACTCATATCACTTACTGTTATTGTCAAGACGCTTCTTTGGAGACTACCCTCGACTTCCTCCGATGACCGGAAGTTGGTTAAAAACCGGAAATAAACATAAAAATCCTTATATCTCGAGAACGGAAGGTCGTAGAGAGAAGCGGACAAGTTCCCCGGCTTCCTCGTGGCCGGTTTTGGGGAGGCGGAAAAGAAAATATTTGACCTATGACCTTTCGTTCGGAAGTTATAGGCGTTTGAAGTTTCCCCATTGAAATGAATGGGAAAATCAAAAAAGTTTCTAAGTCCAAAGTGGGTTCCGAAAAAAAGTTCCCCCAGGAAGTGTATAGGAGCACGTTTCAGGTGATTCTGAGTCGAATGGCATACCTTTGTAGTGAACTTTTTTTTTTTGTGAATCGACAGAACTTAGAAAATTACTTACTGTAGCCACTGTCCATTTGGTTAGGGTTAGGGTTAGGGTTAGGGTTAGGGTTAGGGTTAGGGTTAGGGTTAGGGTTAGGGTTAGGGTTAGGGTTAGGTATAGGGGGTAAATGCAGCATCGTCGCTAGTGACGATCGTCTGACAACTACTGACAGGAAGGTCCTATCATCTTGAAACTCATATCACTTACTGTTATTGTCAAGACGCTTCTTTGGAGACTACCCTCGACTTCCTCCGATGACCGGAAGTTGGTTAAAAACCGGAAATAAACATAAAAATCCTTATATCTCGAGAACGGAAGGTCGTAGAGAGAAGCGGACAAGTTCCCCGGCTTCCTCGTGGCCGGTTTTGGGGAGGCGGAAAAGAAAATATTTGACCTATGACCTTTCGTTCGGAAGTTATAGGCGTTTGAAGTTTCCCCATTGAAATGAATGGGAAAATCAAAAAAGTTTCTAAGTCCAAAGTGGGTTCCGAAAAAAAGTTCCCCCAGGAAGTGTATAGGAGCACGTTTCAGGTGATTCTGAGTCGAATGGCATACCTTTGTAGTGAACTTTTTTTTTTTGTGAATCGACAGAACTTAGAAAATTACTTACTGTAGCCACTGTCCATTTGGTTAGGGTTAGGGTTAGGGTTAGGGTTAGGGTTAGGGTTAGGGTTAGGGTTAGGGTTAGGGTTAGGTATAGGGGGTAAATGCAGCATCGTCGCTAGTGACGATCGTCTGACAACTACTGACAGGAAGGTCCTATCATCTTGAAACTCATATCACTTACTGTTATTGTCAAGACGCTTCTTTGGAGACTACCCTCGACTTCCTCCGATGACCGGAAGTTGGTTAAAAACCGGAAATAAACATAAAAATCCTTATATCTCGAGAACGGAAGGTCGTAGAGAGAAGCGGACAAGTTCCCCGGCTTCCTCGTGGCCGGTTTTGGGGAGGCGGAAAAGAAAATATTTGACCTATGACCTTTCGTTCGGAAGTTATAGGCGTTTGAAGTTTCCCCATTGAAATGAATGGGAAAATCAAAAAAGTTTCTAAGTCCAAAGTGGGTTCCGAAAAAAAGTTCCCCCAGGAAGTGTATAGGAGCACGTTTCAGGTGATTCTGAGTCGAATGGCATACCTTTGTAGTGAACTTTTTTTTTTTGTGAATCGACAGAACTTAGAAAATTACTTACTGTAGCCACTGTCCATTTGGTTAGGGTTAGGGTTAGGGTTAGGGTTAGGGTTAGGGTTAGGGTTAGGGTTAGGGTTAGGGTTAGGTATAGGGGGTAAATGCAGCATCGTCGCTAGTGACGATCGTCTGACAACTACTGACAGGAAGGTCCTATCATCTTGAAACTCATATCACTTACTGTTATTGTCAAGACGCTTCTTTGGAGACTACCCTCGACTTCCTCCGATGACCGGAAGTTGGTTAAAAACCGGAAATAAACATAAAAATCCTTATATCTCGAGAACGGAAGGTCGTAGAGAGAAGCGGACAAGTTCCCCGGCTTCCTCGTGGCCGGTTTTGGGGAGGCGGAAAAGAAAATATTTGACCTATGACCTTTCGTTCGGAAGTTATAGGCGTTTGAAGTTTCCCCATTGAAATGAATGGGAAAATCAAAAAAGTTTCTAAGTCCAAAGTGGGTTCCGAAAAAAAGTTCCCCCAGGAAGTGTATAGGAGCACGTTTCAGGTGATTCTGAGTCGAATGGCATACCTTTGTAGTGAACTTTTTTTTTTTGTGAATCGACAGAACTTAGAAAATTACTTACTGTAGCCACTGTCCATTTGGTTAGGGTTAGGGTTAGGGTTAGGGTTAGGGTTAGGGTTAGGGTTAGGGTTAGGGTTAGGTATAGGGGGTAAATGCAGCATCGTCGCTAGTGACGATCGTCTGACAACTACTGACAGGAAGGTCCTATCATCTTGAAACTCATATCACTTACTGTTATTGTCAAGACGCTTCTTTGGAGACTACCCTCGACTTCCTCCGATGACCGGAAGTTGGTTAAAAACCGGAAATAAACATAAAAATCCTTATATCTCGAGAACGGAAGGTCGTAGAGAGAAGCGGACAAGTTCCCCGGCTTCCTCGTGGCCGGTTTTGGGGAGGCGGAAAAGAAAATATTTGACCTATGACCTTTCGTTCGGAAGTTATAGGCGTTTGAAGTTTCCCCATTGAAATGAATGGGAAAATCAAAAAAGTTTCTAAGTCCAAAGTGGGTTCCGAAAAAAAGTTCCCCCAGGAAGTGTATAGGAGCACGTTTCAGGTGATTCTGAGTCGAATGGCATACCTTTGTAGTGAACTTTTTTTTTTTGTGAATCGACAGAACTTAGAAAATTACTTACTGTAGCCACTGTCCATTTGGTTAGGGTTAGGGTTAGGGTTAGGGTTAGGGTTAGGGTTAGGGTTAGGGTTAGGGTTAGGGTTAGGTATAGGGGGTAAATGCAGCATCGTCGCTAGTGACGATCGTCTGACAACTACTGACAGGAAGGTCCTATCATCTTGAAACTCATATCACTTACTGTTATTGTCAAGACGCTTCTTTGGAGACTACCCTCGACTTCCTCCGATGACCGGAAGTTGGTTAAAAACCGGAAATAAACATAAAAATCCTTATATCTCGAGAACGGAAGGTCGTAGAGAGAAGCGGACAAGTTCCCCGGCTTCCTCGTGGCCGGTTTTGGGGAGGCGGAAAAGAAAATATTTGACCTATGACCTTTCGTTCGGAAGTTATAGGCGTTTGAAGTTTCCCCATTGAAATGAATGGGAAAATCAAAAAAGTTTCTAAGTCCAAAGTGGGTTCCGAAAAAAAGTTCCCCCAGGAAGTGTATAGGAGCACGTTTCAGGTGATTCTGAGTCGAATGGCATACCTTTGTAGTGAACTTTTTTTTTTTGTGAATCGACAGAACTTAGAAAATTACTTACTGTAGCCACTGTCCATTTGGTTAGGGTTAGGGTTAGGGTTAGGGTTAGGGTTAGGGTTAGGGTTAGGGTTAGGGTTAGGGTTAGGTATAGGGGGTAAATGCAGCATCGTCGCTAGTGACGATCGTCTGACAACTACTGACAGGAAGGTCCTATCATCTTGAAACTCATATCACTTACTGTTATTGTCAAGACGCTTCTTTGGAGACTACCCTCGACTTCCTCCGATGACCGGAAGTTGGTTAAAAACCGGAAATAAACATAAAAATCCTTATATCTCGAGAACGGAAGGTCGTAGAGAGAAGCGGACAAGTTCCCCGGCTTCCTCGTGGCCGGTTTTGGGGAGGCGGAAAAGAAAATATTTGACCTATGACCTTTCGTTCGGAAGTTATAGGCGTTTGAAGTTTCCCCATTGAAATGAATGGGAAAATCAAAAAAGTTTCTAAGTCCAAAGTGGGTTCCGAAAAAAAGTTCCCCCAGGAAGTGTATAGGAGCACGTTTCAGGTGATTCTGAGTCGAATGGCATACCTTTGTAGTGAACTTTTTTTTTTTGTGAATCGACAGAACTTAGAAAATTACTTACTGTAGCCACTGTCCATTTGGTTAGGGTTAGGGTTAGGGTTAGGGTTAGGGTTAGGGTTAGGGTTAGGGTTAGGGTTAGGGTTAGGGTTAGGGTTAGGTATAGGGGGTAAATGCAGCATCGTCGCTAGTGACGATCGTCTGACAACTACTGACAGGAAGGTCCTATCATCTTGAAACTCATATCACTTACTGTTATTGTCAAGACGCTTCTTTGGAGACTACCCTCGACTTCCTCCGATGACCGGAAGTTGGTTAAAAACCGGAAATAAACATAAAAATCCTTATATCTCGAGAACGGAAGGTCGTAGAGAGAAGCGGACAAGTTCCCCGGCTTCCTCGTGGCCGGTTTTGGGGAGGCGGAAAAGAAAATATTTGACCTATGACCTTTCGTTCGGAAGTTATAGGCGTTTGAAGTTTCCCCATTGAAATGAATGGGAAAATCAAAAAAGTTTCTAAGTCCAAAGTGGGTTCCGAAAAAAAGTTCCCCCAGGAAGTGTATAGGAGCACGTTTCAGGTGATTCTGAGTCGAATGGCATACCTTTGTAGTGAACTTTTTTTTTTTGTGAATCGACAGAACTTAGAAAATTACTTACTGTAGCCACTGTCCATTTGGTTAGGGTTAGGGTTAGGGTTAGGGTTAGGGTTAGGGTTAGGGTTAGGGTTAGGGTTAGGGTTAGGTATAGGGGGTAAATGCAGCATCGTCGCTAGTGACGATCGTCTGACAACTACTGACAGGAAGGTCCTATCATCTTGAAACTCATATCACTTACTGTTATTGTCAAGACGCTTCTTTGGAGACTACCCTCGACTTCCTCCGATGACCGGAAGTTGGTTAAAAACCGGAAATAAACATAAAAATCCTTATATCTCGAGAACGGAAGGTCGTAGAGAGAAGCGGACAAGTTCCCCGGCTTCCTCGTGGCCGGTTTTGGGGAGGCGGAAAAGAAAATATTTGACCTATGACCTTTCGTTCGGAAGTTATAGGCGTTTGAAGTTTCCCCATTGAAATGAATGGGAAAATCAAAAAAGTTTCTAAGTCCAAAGTGGGTTCCGAAAAAAAGTTCCCCCAGGAAGTGTATAGGAGCACGTTTCAGGTGATTCTGAGTCGAATGGCATACCTTTGTAGTGAACTTTTTTTTTTTGTGAATCGACAGAACTTAGAAAATTACTTACTGTAGCCACTGTCCATTTGGTTAGGGTTAGGGTTAGGGTTAGGGTTAGGGTTAGGGTTAGGGTTAGGGTTAGGGTTAGGGTTAGGGTTAGGTATAGGGGGTAAATGCAGCATCGTCGCTAGTGACGATCGTCTGACAACTACTGACAGGAAGGTCCTATCATCTTGAAACTCATATCACTTACTGTTATTGTCAAGACGCTTCTTTGGAGACTACCCTCGACTTCCTCCGATGACCGGAAGTTGGTTAAAAACCGGAAATAAACATAAAAATCCTTATATCTCGAGAACGGAAGGTCGTAGAGAGAAGCGGACAAGTTCCCCGGCTTCCTCGTGGCCGGTTTTGGGGAGGCGGAAAAGAAAATATTTGACCTATGACCTTTCGTTCGGAAGTTATAGGCGTTTGAAGTTTCCCCATTGAAATGAATGGGAAAATCAAAAAAGTTTCTAAGTCCAAAGTGGGTTCCGAAAAAAAGTTCCCCCAGGAAGTGTATAGGAGCACGTTTCAGGTGATTCTGAGTCGAATGGCATACCTTTGTAGTGAACTTTTTTTTTTTGTGAATCGACAGAACTTAGAAAATTACTTACTGTAGCCACTGTCCATTTGGTTAGGGTTAGGGTTAGGGTTAGGGTTAGGGTTAGGGTTAGGGTTAGGGTTAGGGTTAGGGTTAGGGTTAGGGTTAGGTATAGGGGGTAAATGCAGCATCGTCGCTAGTGACGATCGTCTGACAACTACTGACAGGAAGGTCCTATCATCTTGAAACTCATATCACTTACTGTTATTGTCAAGACGCTTCTTTGGAGACTACCCTCGACTTCCTCCGATGACCGGAAGTTGGTTAAAAACCGGAAATAAACATAAAAATCCTTATATCTCGAGAACGGAAGGTCGTAGAGAGAAGCGGACAAGTTCCCCGGCTTCCTCGTGGCCGGTTTTGGGGAGGCGGAAAAGAAAATATTTGACCTATGACCTTTCGTTCGGAAGTTATAGGCGTTTGAAGTTTCCCCATTGAAATGAATGGGAAAATCAAAAAAGTTTCTAAGTCCAAAGTGGGTTCCGAAAAAAAGTTCCCCCAGGAAGTGTATAGGAGCACGTTTCAGGTGATTCTGAGTCGAATGGCATACCTTTGTAGTGAACTTTTTTTTTTTGTGAATCGACAGAACTTAGAAAATTACTTACTGTAGCCACTGTCCATTTGGTTAGGGTTAGGGTTAGGGTTAGGGTTAGGGTTAGGGTTAGGGTTAGGGTTAGGGTTAGGGTTAGGGTTAGGGTTAGGGTTAGGGTTAGGGTTAGGGTTAGGGTTAGGGTTAGGGTTAGGGTTAGGGTTAGGGTTAGGGTTAGGGTTAGGGTTAGGGTTAGGGTTAGGGTTAGGGTTAGGGTTAGGGTTAGGGTTAGGGTTAGGGTTAGGGTTAGGATAGGAGGTAATAGCCACAAGTGCACCGGGGTGCAGTTGGTTTTTTGGCCACAAGTCGTGCAGCGTTGGTATTAGACTGGCGGCACCCCCATGCGCCCCCATGTTTTCTGACGCTCCGGACGCAATGGCGCCACCCCCGTCTCGCTGTGACCTTGCGTCGCGGAGCTAGGCGGTTGGCTAGGGCCAGAATCATATACGAATCCGCAGTTAGCGTGACATGTTCATCACATACGACTCTTGACTTAGCGGGTTTTCACTCTTGGCCCCTTAGTGGCAGTATGGGAGAATGACAGTCTGTTACATTTTCCATCACATACGAGTCTTGAGTTAGCGCTTTTTCAGTCTTGGCCCCTTAGTGGCAGTATGGGAGAATGACAGTCTGTTACATTTTTCATCACATATGAGTCTTGAGTTAGCGCGTATTCACTCTTGGCCCCTTAGTGGCAGTATGGGAGAATGACAGTCTGTTACATTTTCCATCACATACGAGTCTTGAGTTAGCGCTTTTTCACTCTTGGCCCCTTAGTGGCAGTATGGGAGAATGACAGTCTGTTACATTTTCCATCACATACGAGTCTTGAGTTAGCGCGTATTCACTCTTGGCCCCTTAGTGGCAGTATGGGAGAATGACAGTCTGTTACATGTTCATCACATATGACTCTTGAGTTAGCGCCTGGAGGTTTGCTAGGGCCGGAATCATATACGAACCCGCAGGTATACCATGGGTTTGAGATTTTTTCGGCTCTGCTTAAGGCTTTAACCCTTGCGAGGTTAGCTTAAGTGGGGCACAGTGCACCAGTACTTATCGGTGCTTAAGCCTGGTTGTCCGTGGGGGGGGTGGTACCCAGAGGGGGGGGGCGTTTGCCACTTTGTGTTGCGGGCTTAGCATAGAGGGTGTTAGCTAGTTTGATTAGCGTGTTTATTTTGGGTTAAGTTTAGGAGTAGGATACAGGGTAATGCACAGGGTAATGCTCCCAGGCTCACACACACGCGCGCAGGGGACAGAGAGGAGTCTTTGGAGCCTCTGTGAGCAGCTGCGGCCTGTGTGAGAACACGCACTGTCTCCTAGGCCTCTCTGTGCCTCTCCGAGCGTCAGGGGTCAAACCAGAGGTCAAGCTGTAGCTAGTAGGCCTCTGACAAGGCCTCGGCCTAAGTTTGGGCCTCTGTGAGTAGCCGCAGCCCGTGTGAGCACAAGCACTCTTCCCCAAGCCTCTCCAAGCATCAGGGGTCAAGTCAGAGGTCAGCAGTAGCTAGTAGGCCTCTCACAAGGCCTCAGCCTAAGCTGGAGGATTGGGTTAGATTGTAAATTAATTTTGGGAGAACAGAGTCTAGGTTGTGCTAGCTGTGGAAAAGGGGATAGGGAAGAGGTTGGGCCTCTGTTCGTGTATTAATCGGGGTTAAGTTTAGATGTAGGATACAGGGTAATGCTCCCAGGCTCACACACACGCGCGCAGGGGACAGAGAGGAGTCTTTGGAGCCTCTGTGAGCAGCTGGGGCCTGTGGGTGGGTGTGTGTGTGTGTAGGGGTGCTGCAGTGGGTATAGCACAGCATCTAGGCCCAACTTTAATAATAATAATGTAATAATAATAATAAGTTGGGGCCTCTCTGAGCAGCTGGAGCCTCTCTGAGCAACAGGCCCCTCTCACTGTCCCTCTCTATCACCTGCGCGCGCGTGTGTGCGTGTGTGTGGCTGTGCTTGGTGGGGGGGGTCTAGCGCAGCTCTCTGTGTCTCTCCCTGCTCCTAGGCCCGAGTTGAGCCCGTCTGAGCACAAGCACTCATCCCCAGGCCTCTCCCGGCCCGTCCCGTCACAGTAGCTAGTAGGCCTCTCACAAGGCCTTAGCCTAAGCTAATGTGTGTGTGTTTGGGGGGGGGTGGGGGAGGGGGCGCTCAGGATCGGGTGAGATTCTAGATTAATTTTGACGCTCCGGACGCAACGCCGCCACCCCCGTCTCGCTGTGACCTTGCGTCGCGGAGATAGGCGGTTGGCTAGGGCCGGAATCGTATGTGAATCCGCAGCTAGCGTGACATGTTCATCACATACGACTCTTGACTTAGCGGGTTTTCACTCTTGGCCCCTTAGTGGCAGTATGGGAGAATGACAGTCTGTTACATTTTCCATCACATACGACTCTTGACTTAGCGGGTTTTCACTCTTGGCCCCTTAGTGGCAGTATGGGAGAATGACAGTCTGTTACATTTTCCATCACATACGAGTCTTGAGTTAGCGCTTTTTCACTCTTGGCCCCTTAGTGGCAGTATGGGAGAATGACAGTCTGTTACATTTTTCATCACATATGAGTCTTGAGTTAGCGCGTATTCACTCTTGGCCCCTTAGTGGCAGTATGGGAGAATGACAGTCTGTTACATTTTTCATCACATATGAGTCTTGAGTTAGCGCGTATTCACTCTTGGCCCCTTAGTGGCAGTATGGGAGAATGACAGTCTGTTACATTTTCCATCACATACGAGTCTTGAGTTAGCGCTTTTTCACTCTTGGCCCCTTAGTGGCAGTATGGGAGAATGACAGTCTGTTACATTTTCCATCACATACGAGTCTTGAGTTAGCGCTTTTTCAGTCTTGGCCCCTTAGTGGCAGTATGGGAGAATGACAGTCTGTTACATGTTCATCACATATGACTCTTGAGTTAGCGCCTGGAGGTTTGCTAGGGCCGGAATCATATACGAACCCGCAGGTATACCATGGGTTTGAGATTTTTTCGGCTCTGCTTAAGGCTTTAACCCTTGCGAGGTTAGGGTTAGGGTTAGGGTTAGGGTTAGGGTTAGGGTTAGG
The DNA here is from genome assembly GCF_018492685.1 of Alosa sapidissima. Classification (NCBI taxonomy): domain Eukaryota; kingdom Metazoa; phylum Chordata; class Actinopteri; order Clupeiformes; family Clupeidae; genus Alosa; species Alosa sapidissima. The sequence continues at coordinate 46,952 of NC_055977.1, read as the reverse complement.
GTTAGGGTTAGGGTTAGGGTTAGGGTTAGGGTTAGGGTTAGGGTTAGGGTTAGGGTTAGGGTTAGGGTTGGTTAGGGTTAGGGTTAGGGTTAGGGTTAGGGTTAGGGTTAGGGTTAGGGTTAGGGTTAGGGTTAGGGTTAGGGTTAGGGTTAGGGTTAGGGTTAGGGTTAGGGTTAGGGTTAGGGTTAGGGTTAGGGTTAGGGTTAGGGTTAGGATAGGAGGTAATAGCCACAAGTGCACCGGGGTGCAGTTGGTTTTTTGGCCACAAGTCGTGCAGCGTTGGTATTAGACTGGCGGCACCCCCATGCGCCCCCATGTTTTCTGACGCTCCGGACGCAATGGCGCCACCCCCGTCTCGCTGTGACCTTGCGTCGCGGAGCTAGGCGGTTGGCTAGGGCCAGAATCATATACGAATCCGCAGTTAGCGTGCTTCCACATGCGGGGGGGGGGTCGGGATTCACATGTGAGCGCCTCCCTAGCGTGACTAGTGTCGCCCTCGTGTGGAAATCAGGCAGCTATGCCTCAGTGTTTTCACTCTCACTATCCCTGACTATGATAGGAGGTAATAGCCACAAGTGCACCGGGGTGCAGTTGGTTTTTTGGCCACAAGTCGTGCAGCGTTGGTATTAGACTGGCGGCACCCCCATGCGCCCCCATGTTTTCTGACGCTCCGGACGCAATGGCGCCACCCCCGTCTCGCTGTGACCTTGCGTCGCGGAGCTAGGCGGTTGGCTAGGGCCAGAATCATATACGAATCCGCAGTTAGCGTGACATGTTCATCACATACGACTCTTGACTTAGCGGGTTTTCACTCTTGGCCCCTTAGTGGCAGTATGGGAGAATGACAGTCTGTTACATTTTCCATCACATACGAGTCTTGAGTTAGCGCTTTTTCAGTCTTGGCCCCTTAGTGGCAGTATGGGAGAATGACAGTCTGTTACATTTTTCATCACATATGAGTCTTGAGTTAGCGCGTATTCACTCTTGGCCCCTTAGTGGCAGTATGGGAGAATGACAGTCTGTTACATTTTCCATCACATACGAGTCTTGAGTTAGCGCTTTTTCACTCTTGGCCCCTTAGTGGCAGTATGGGAGAATGACAGTCTGTTACATTTTCCATCACATACGAGTCTTGAGTTAGCGCGTATTCACTCTTGGCCCCTTAGTGGCAGTATGGGAGAATGACAGTCTGTTACATGTTCATCACATATGACTCTTGAGTTAGCGCCTGGAGGTTTGCTAGGGCCGGAATCATATACGAACCCGCAGGTATACCATGGGTTTGAGATTTTTTCGGCTCTGCTTAAGGCTTTAACCCTTGCGAGGTTAGCTTAAGTGGGGCACAGTGCACCAGTACTTATCGGTGCTTAAGCCTGGTTGTCCGTGGGGGGGGTGGTACCCAGAGGGGGGGGGCGTTTGCCACTTTGTGTTGCGGGCTTAGCATAGAGGGTGTTAGCTAGTTTGATTAGCGTGTTTATTTTGGGTTAAGTTTAGGAGTAGGATACAGGGTAATGCTCCCAGGCTCACACACACGCGCGCAGGGGACAGAGAGGAGTCTTTGGAGCCTCTGTGAGCAGCTGCGGCCTGTGTGAGAACACGCACTGTCTCCTAGGCCTCTCTGTGCCTCTCCGAGCGTCAGGGGTCAAACCAGAGGTCAAGCTGTAGCTAGTAGGCCTCTGACAAGGCCTCGGCCTAAGTTTGGGCCTCTGTGAGTAGCCGCAGCCCGTGTGAGCACAAGCACTCTTCCCCAAGCCTCTCCAAGCATCAGGGGTCAAGTCAGAGGTCAGCAGTAGCTAGTAGGCCTCTCACAAGGCCTCAGCCTAAGCTGGAGGATTGGGTTAGATTGTAAATTAATTTTGGGAGAACAGAGTCTAGGTTGTGCTAGCTGTGGAAAAGGGGATAGGGAAGAGGTTGGGCCTCTGTTCGTGTATTAATCGGGGTTAAGTTTAGATGTAGGATACAGGGTAATGCTCCCAGGCTCACACACACGCGCGCAGGGGACAGAGAGGAGTCTTTGGAGCCTCTGTGAGCAGCTGGGGCCTGTGGGTGGGTGTGTGTGTGTGTAGGGGTGCTGCAGTGGGTATAGCACAGCATCTAGGCCCAACTTTAATAATAATAATGTAATAATAATAATAAGTTGGGGCCTCTCTGAGCAGCTGGAGCCTCTCTGAGCAACAGGCCCCTCTCACTGTCCCTCTCTATCACCTGCGCGCGCGTGTGTGCGTGTGTGTGGCTGTGCTTGGTGGGGGGGGTCTAGCGCAGCTCTCTGTGTCTCTCCCTGCTCCTAGGCCCGAGTTGAGCCCGTCTGAGCACAAGCACTCATCCCCAGGCCTCTCCCGGCCCGTCCCGTCACAGTAGCTAGTAGGCCTCTCACAAGGCCTTAGCCTAAGCTAATGTGTGTGTGTTTGGGGGGGGGTGGGGGAGGGGGCGCTCAGGATCGGGTGAGATTCTAGATTAATTTTGACGCTCCGGACGCAACGCCGCCACCCCCGTCTCGCTGTGACCTTGCGTCGCGGAGATAGGCGGTTGGCTAGGGCCGGAATCGTATGTGAATCCGCAGCTAGCGTGACATGTTCATCACATACGACTCTTGACTTAGCGGGTTTTCACTCTTGGCCCCTTAGTGGCAGTATGGGAGAATGACAGTCTGTTACATTTTCCATCACATACGACTCTTGACTTAGCGGGTTTTCACTCTTGGCCCCTTAGTGGCAGTATGGGAGAATGACAGTCTGTTACATTTTCCATCACATACGAGTCTTGAGTTAGCGCTTTTTCACTCTTGGCCCCTTAGTGGCAGTATGGGAGAATGACAGTCTGTTACATTTTTCATCACATATGAGTCTTGAGTTAGCGCGTATTCACTCTTGGCCCCTTAGTGGCAGTATGGGAGAATGACAGTCTGTTACATTTTTCATCACATATGAGTCTTGAGTTAGCGCGTATTCACTCTTGGCCCCTTAGTGGCAGTATGGGAGAATGACAGTCTGTTACATTTTCCATCACATACGAGTCTTGAGTTAGCGCTTTTTCACTCTTGGCCCCTTAGTGGCAGTATGGGAGAATGACAGTCTGTTACATTTTCCATCACATACGAGTCTTGAGTTAGCGCTTTTTCAGTCTTGGCCCCTTAGTGGCAGTATGGGAGAATGACAGTCTGTTACATGTTCATCACATATGACTCTTGAGTTAGCGCCTGGAGGTTTGCTAGGGCCGGAATCATATACGAACCCGCAGGTATACCATGGGTTTGAGATTTTTTCGGCTCTGCTTAAGGCTTTAACCCTTGCGAGGTTAGCTTAAGTGGGGCACAGTGCACCAGTACTTATCGGTGCTTAAGCCTGGTTGTCCGTGGGGGGGGTGGTACCCAGAGGGGGGGGGCGTTTGCCACTTTGTGTTGCGGGCTTAGCATAGAGGGTGTTAGCTAGTTTGATTAGCGTGTTTATTTTGGGTTAAGTTTAGGAGTAGGATACAGGGTAATGCTCCCAGGCTCACACACACGCGCGCAGGGGACAGAGAGGAGTCTTTGGAGCCTCTGTGAGCAGCTGGGGCCTGTGGGTGGGTGTGTGTGTGTGTAGGGGTGCTGCAGTGGGTATAGCACAGCATCTAGGCCCAAGCATCTAGGCACAGCATCTAGGCCCAACTTTAATAATAATAATGTAATAATAATAATAAGTTGGGGCCTCTCTGAGCAGCTGGAGCCTCTCTGAGCAACAGGCCCCTCTCACTGTCCCTCTCTATCACCTGCGCGCGCGTGTGTGCGTGTGTGTGGCTGTGCTTGGTGGGGGGGGTCTAGCGCAGCTCTCTGTGTCTCTCCCTGCTCCTAGGCCCAAGTTGAGCCCGTCTGAGCACAAGCACTCATCCCCAGGCCTCTCCCGGCCCGTCCGATCACAGTAGCTAGTAGGCCTCTCACAAGGCCTTAGCTTAAGCTAATGTGTGTGTGTTTGGGGGGGAGGGGGGGGGGCGCTCAGGATCGGGTGAGATTCTAGATTAATTTTGACGCACCGGACGCAATGCCGCCATCCCCGTCTCGCTGTGACCTTGCGTCGCGGAGCTAGGAGGTTTGCTAGGGCCGGAATCATATACGAACCCGCAGGTATACCATGGGTTTGAGATTTTTTCGGCTCTGCTTAAGGCTTTAACCCTTGCGAGGTTAGCTTAAGTGGGGCACAGTGCACCAGTACTTATCGGTGCTTAAGCCTGGTTGTCCGTGGGGGGGGTGGTACCCAGAGGGGGGGGGCGTTTGCCACTTTGTGTTGCGGGCTTAGCATAGAGGGTGTTAGCTAGTTTGATTAGCGTGTTTAATTTGGGTTAAGTTTAGGAGTAGGATACAGGGTAATGCTCCCAGGCTCACACACACGCGCGCAGGGGACAGAGAGGAGTCTTTGGAGCCTCTGTGAGCAGCTGCGGCCTGTGTGAGAACACGCACTGTCTCCTAGGCCTCTCTGTGCCTCTCCGAGCGTCAGGGCTCAAACCAGAGGTCAAGCTGTAGCTAGTAGGCCTCTGACAAGGCCTCGGCCTAAGTTTGGGCCTCTGTGAGTAGCCGCAGCCCGTGTGAGCACAAGCACTCTTCCCCAAGCCTCTCCAAGCATCAGGGGTCAAGTCAGAGGTCAGCAGTAGCTAGTAGGCCTCTCACAAGGCCTCAGCCTAAGCTGGAGGATTGGGTTAGATTGTAAATTAATTTTGGGAGAACAGAGTCTAGGTTGTGCTAGCTGTGGAAAAGGGGATAGGGAAGAGGTTGGGCCTCTGTTCGTGTATTAATCGGGGTTAAGTTTAGATGTAGGATACAGGGTAATGCTCCCAGGCTCACACACACGCGCGCAGGGGACAGAGAGGAGTCTTTGGAGCCTCTGTGAGCAGCTGGGGCCTGTGGGTGGGTGTGTGTGTGTGTAGGGGTGCTGCAGTGGGTATAGCACAGCATCTAGGCCCAACTTTAATAATAATAATGTAATAATAATAATAAGTTGGGGCCTCTCTGAGCAGCTGGAGCCTCTCTGAGCAACAGGCCCCTCTCACTGTCCCTCTCTATCACCTGCGCGCGCGTGTGTGCGTGTGTGTGGCTGTGCTTGGTGGGGGGGGTCTAGCGCAGCTCTCTGTGTCTCTCCCTGCTCCTAGGCCCAAGTTGAGCCCGTCTGAGCACAAGCACTCATCCCCAGGCCTCTCCCGGCCCGTCCCGTCACAGTAGCTAGTAGGCCTCTCACAAGGCCTTAGCCTAAGCTAATGTGTGTGTGTTTGGGGGGGGGTGGGGGAGTGGGCGCTCAGGATCGGGTGAGATTCTAGATTAATTTTGACGCTCCGGACGCAACGCCGCCACCCCCGTCTCGCTGTGACCTTGCGTCGCGGAGATAGGCGGTTGGCTAGGGCCGGAATCGTATGTGAATCCGCAGCTAGCGTGACATGTTCATCACATACGACTCTTGACTTAGCGGGTTTTCACTCTTGGCCCCTTAGTGGCAGTATGGGAGAATGACAGTCTGTTACATTTTCCATCACATACGACTCTTGACTTAGCGGGTTTTCACTCTTGGCCCCTTAGTGGCAGTATGGGAGAATGACAGTCTGTTACATTTTCCATCACATACGAGTCTTGAGTTAGCGCTTTTTCACTCTTGGCCCCTTAGTGGCAGTATGGGAGAATGACAGTCTGTTACATTTTTCATCACATATGAGTCTTGAGTTAGCGCGTATTCACTCTTGGCCCCTTAGTGGCAGTATGGGAGAATGACAGTCTGTTAAATTTTTCATCACATATGAGTCTTGAGTTAGCGCGTATTCACTCTTGGCCCCTTAGTGGCAGTATGGGAGAATGACAGTCTGTTACATTTTCCATCACATACGAGTCTTGAGTTAGCGCTTTTTCACTCTTGGCCCCTTAGTGGCAGTATGGGAGAATGACAGTCTGTTACATTTTCCATCACATACGACTCTTGACTTAGCGGGTTTTCACTCTTGGCCCCTTAGTGGCAGTATGGGAGAATGACAGTCTGTTACATTTTCCATCACATATGAGTCTTGAGTTAGCGCGTATTCACTCTTGGCCCCTTAGTGGCAGTATGGGAGAATGACAGTCTGTTACATTTTCCATCACATACGAGTCTTGAGTTAGCGCTTTTTCACTCTTGGCCCCTTAGTGGCAGTATGGGAGAATGACAGTCTGTTACATTTTCCATCACATACGAGTCTTGAGTTAGCGCTTTTTCAGTCTTGGCCCCTTAGTGGCAGTATGGGAGAATGACAGTCTGTTACATGTTCATCACATATGACTCTTGAGTTAGCGCCTGGAGGTTTGCTAGGGCCGGAATCATATACGAACCCGCAGGTATACCATGGGTTTGAGATTTTTTCGGCTCTGCTTAAGGCTTTAACCCTTGCGAGGTTAGCTTAAGTGGGGCACAGTGCACCAGTACTTATCGGTGCTTAAGCCTGGTTGTCCGTGGGGGGGGTGGTACCCAGAGGGGGGGGGCGTTTGCCACTTTGTGTTGCGGGCTTAGCATAGAGGGTGTTAGCTAGTTTGATTAGCGTGTTTAATTTGGGTTAAGTTTAGGAGTAGGATACAGGGTAATGCTCCCAGGCTCACACACACGCGCGCAGGGGACAGAGAGGAGTCTTTGGAGCCTCTGTGAGCAGCTGCGGCCTGTGTGAGAACACGCACTGTCTCCTAGGCCTCTCTGTGCCTCTCCGAGCGTCAGGGCTCAAAGCAGAGGTCAAGCTGTAGCTAGTAGGCCTCTGACAAGGCCTCGGCCTAAGTTTGGGCCTCTGTGAGTAGCCGCAGCCCGTGTGAGCACAAGCACTCTTCCCCAAGCCTCTCCAAGCATCAGGGGTCAAGTCAGAGGTCAGCAGTAGCTAGTAGGCCTCTCACAAGGCCTCAGCCTAAGCTGGAGGATTGGGTTAGATTGTAAATTAATTTTGGGAGAACAGAGTCTAGGTTGTGCTAGCTGTGGAAAAGGGGATAGGGAAGAGGTTGGGCCTCTGTTCGTGTATTAATCGGGGTTAAGTTTAGATGTAGGATACAGGGTAATGCTCCCAGGCTCACACACACGCGCGCAGGGGACAGAGAGGAGTCTTTGGAGCCTCTGTGAGCAGCTGGGGCCTGTGGGTGGGTGTGTGTGTGTGTAGGGGTGCTGCAGTGGGTATAGCACAGCATCTAGGCCCAACTTTAATAATAATAATGTAATAATAATAATAAGTCGGGGCCTCTCTGAGCAGCTGGAGCCTCTCTGAGCAACAGGCCCCTCTCACTGTCCCTCTCTATCACCTGCGCGCGCGTGCGTGCGTGTGTGTGGCTGTGCTTGGTGGGGGGGGTCTAGCGCAGCTCTCTGTGTCTCTCCCTGCTCCTAGGCCCGAGTTGAGCCCGTCTGAGCACAAGCACTCATCCCCAGGCCTCTCCCGGCCCGTCCCGTCACAGTAGCTAGTAGGCCTCTCACAAGGCCTTAGCCTAAGCTAATGTGTGTGTGTTTGGGGGGGGGTGGGGGAGGGGGCGCTCAGGATCGGGTGAGATTCTAGATTAATTTTGACGCTCCGGACGCAACGCCGCCACCCCCGTCTCGCTGTGACCTTGCGTCGCGGAGATAGGCGGTTGGCTAGGGCCGGAATCGTATGTGAATCCGCAGCTAGCGTGACATGTTCATCACATACGACTCTTGACTTAGCGGGTTTTCACTCTTGGCCCCTTAGTGGCAGTATGGGAGAATGACAGTCTGTTACATTTTCCATCACATACGACTCTTGACTTAGCGGGTTTTCACTCTTGGCCCCTTAGTGGCAGTATGGGAGAATGACAGTCTGTTACATTTTCCATCACATACGAGTCTTGAGTTAGCGCTTTTTCACTCTTGGCCCCTTAGTGGCAGTATGGGAGAATGACAGTCTGTTACATTTTTCATCACATACGAGTCTTGAGTTAGCGCGTATTCACTCTTGGCCCCTTAGTGGCAGTATGGGAGAATGACAGTCTGTTACATTTTTCATCACATATGAGTCTTGAGTTAGCGCGTATTCACTCTTGGCCCCTTAGTGGCAGTATGGGAGAATGACAGTCTGTTACATTTTCCATCACATACGAGTCTTGAGTTAGCGCTTTTTCACTCTTGGCCCCTTAGTGGCAGTATGGGAGAATGACAGTCTGTTACATTTTCCATCACATACGAGTCTTGAGTTAGCGCTTTTTCAGTCTTGGCCCCTTAGTGGCAGTATGGGAGAATGACAGTCTGTTACATGTTCATCACATATGACTCTTGAGTTAGCGCCTGGAGGTTTGCTAGGGCCGGAATCATATACGAACCCGCAGGTATACCATGGGTTTGAGATTTTTTCGGCTCTGCTTAAGGCTTTAACCCTTGCGAGGTTAGCTTAAGTGGGGCACAGTGCACCAGTACTTATCGGTGCTTAAGCCTGGTTGTCCGTGGGGGGGGTGGTACCCAGAGGGGGGGGGCGTTTGCCACTTTGTGTTGCGGGCTTAGCATAGAGGGTGTTAGCTAGTTTGATTAGTGTGTTTAATTTGGGTTAAGTTTAGGAGTAGGATACAGGGTAATGCTCCCAGGCTCACACACACGCGCGCAGGGGACAGAGAGGAGTCTTTGGAGCCTCTGTGAGCAGCTGCGGCCTGTGTGAGAACACGCACTGTCTCCTAGGCCTCTCTGTGCCTCTCCGAGCGTCAGGGCTCAAACCAGAGGTCAAGCTGTAGCTAGTAGGCCTCTGACAAGGCCTCGGCCTAAGTTTGGGCCTCTGTGAGTAGCCGCAGCCCGTGTGAGCACAAGCACTCTTCCCCAAGCCTCTCCAAGCATCAGGGGTCAAGTCAGAGGTCAGCAGTAGCTAGTAGGCCTCTCACAAGGCCTCAGCCTAAGCTGGAGGATTGGGTTAGATTGTAAATTAATTTTGGGAGAACAGAGTCTAGGTTGTGCTAGCTGTGGAAAAGGGGATAGGGAAGAGGTTGGGCCTCTGTTCGTGTATTAATCGGGGTTAAGTTTAGATGTAGGATACAGGGTAATGCTCCCAGGCTCACACACACGCGCGCAGGGGACAGAGAGGAGTCTTTGGAGCCTCTGTGAGCAGCTGGGGCCTGTGGGTGGGTGTGTGTGTGTGTAGGGGTGCTGCAGTGGGTATAGCACAGCATCTAGGCCCAACTTTAATAATAATAATGTAATAATAATAATAAGTTGGGGCCTCTCTGAGCAGCTGGAGCCTCTCTGAGCAACAGGCCCCTCTCACTGTCCCTCTCTATCACCTGCGCGCGCGTGTGTGCGTGTGTGTGGCTGTGCTTGGTGGGGGGGGTCTAGCGCAGCTCTCTGTGTCTCTCCCTGCTCCTAGGCCCGAGTTGAGCCCGTCTGAGCACAAGCACTCATCCCCAGGCCTCTCCCGGCCCGTCCCGTCGCAGTAGCTAGTAGGCCTCTCACAAGGCCTTAGCCTAAGCTAATGTGTGTGTGTTTGGGGGGGGGTGGGGGAGGGGGCGCTCAGGATCGGGTGAGATTCTAGATTAATTTTGACGCTCCGGACGCAACGCCGCCACCCCCGTCTCGCTGTGACCTTGCGTCGCGGAGATAGGCGGTTGGCTAGGGCCAGAATCGTATGTGAATCCGCAGCTAGCGTGACATGTTCATCACATACGACTCTTGACTTAGCGGGTTTTCACTCTTGGCCCCTTAGTGGCAGTATGGGAGAATGACAGTCTGTTACATTTTCCATCACATACGACTCTTGACTTAGCGGGTTTTCACTCTTGGCCCCTTAGTGGCAGTATGGGAGAATGACAGTCTGTTACATTTTTCATCACATACGAGTCTTGAGTTAGCGCGTATTCACTCTTGGCCCCTTAGTGGCAGTATGGGAGAATGACAGTCTGTTACATTTTTCATCACATATGAGTCTTGAGTTAGCGCGTATTCACTCTTGGCCCCTTAGTGGCAGTATGGGAGAATGACAGTCTGTTACATTTTCCATCACATACGAGTCTTGAGTTAGGGTTAGGGTTAGGGTTAGGGTTAGGGTTAGGGTTAGGATAGGGGGTAATAGCCACAAGTGCACCGGGGTGCAGTTGGTTTTTTAGGGTTAGGGTTAGGAATAGGGGTAAAAACCACCGATCAGTCATCGACTGATCTCTGCTGATGTCCTTATCTCATCATATCTCCGGATAGGAAGGTCATAGAGACTTCAGACCAAGTGCCCTGGATTTCTATGGGTCAGACCTTTCGATAGAGACCACCCTCGACTTCCTCCGATAACAGGAAGTTGGTTAAAAACCGGAAATAAAACTTAAAATCCTTATATCTCGAGAACGGAAGGTCGTAGAGACATGGGGACAAGTTCCCCGGCTTCCTCGTGGCCGGTTTTGGGGAGGCGGAAAAGAAAATATTTGACCTATGACCTTTCGTTCGGAAGTTATAGCCGTTTTTAGTTTCCCCATTGAAATGAATGGGAAAAATCAAAAATTCTTCTAAGTCCAAAGTGGGTTTTGAAAAAAGTTCCCCCAGAAAGTGTATAGGAGTACGTTTCAGATGATTCTGAGTCGAATGGCATACCTTTGTAGTGAACTTTTTTTTTTTCCCTAACAAATTTTTTTTACTGTTTGAGTGGATAGATCTTTGAAAATGACTTACTGTTGCACCCCTCCATTTCGCCACTAGGGGTAGGGTTCGAGAGTTATGAAAGAAAATGTGTTTGAATGGAAACCCAATGGAAATATGTTGGACGAATGGTTAGGGTTAGGGTTAGGACAAGGGTATGGTATGGTATGATAGGGGGTAATAGCCACAAGTGCACCGGGGTGCAGTTGGTTAGGGTTAGGGTTAGGATAGGGGGTAATAGCCAAAAGTTAGGGTTAGGGTTAGGGTTAGGGTTAGGGTTAGGGTTAGGGTTAGGATAGGAGGTAATAGCCACAAGTGCACCGGGGTGCAGTTGGTTTTTTGGCCACAAGTCGTGCAGCGTTGGTATTAGACTGGCGGCACCCCCATGCGCCCCCATGTTTTCTGACGCTCCGGACGCAATGGCGCCACCCCCGTCTCGCTGTGACCTTGCGTCGCGGAGCTAGGCGGTTGGCTAGGGCCAGAATCATATACGAATCCGCAGTTAGCGTGCTTCCACATGCGGGGGGGGGTCGGGATTCACATGTGAGCGCCTCCCTAGCGTGACTAGTGTCGCCCTCGTGTGGAAATCAGGCAGCTATGCCTCAGTGTTTTCACTCTCACTATCCCTGACTATGATAGGAGGTAATAGCCACAAGTGCACCGGGGTGCAGTTGGTTTTTTGGCCACAAGTCGTGCAGCGTTGGTATTAGACTGGCGGCACCCCCATGCGCCCCCATGTTTTCTGACGCTCCGGACGCAATGGCGCCACCCCCGTCTCGCTGTGACCTTGCGTCGCGGAGCTAGGCGGTTGGCTAGGGCCAGAATCATATACGAATCCGCAGTTAGCGTGCTTCCACATGCGGGGGGGGGGTCGGGATTCACATGTGAGCGCCTCCCTAGCGTGACTAGTGTCGCCCTCGTGTGGAAATCAGGCAGCTATGCCTCAGTGTTTTCACTCTCACTATCCCTGACTATGATAGGAGGTAATAGCCACAAGTGCACCGGGGTGCAGTTGGTTTTTTGGCCACAAGTCGTGCAGCGTTGGTATTAGACTGGCGGCACCCCCATGCGCCCCCATGTTTTCTGACGCTCCGGACGCAATGGCGCCACCCCCGTCTCGCTGTGACCTTGCGTCGCGGAGCTAGGCGGTTGGCTAGGGCCAGAATCATATACGAATCCGCAGTTAGCGTGACATGTTCATCACATACGACTCTTGACTTAGCGGGTTTTCACTCTTGGCCCCTTAGTGGCAGTATGGGAGAATGACAGTCTGTTACATTTTCCATCACATACGAGTCTTGAGTTAGCGCTTTTTCAGTCTTGGCCCCTTAGTGGCAGTATGGGAGAATGACAGTCTGTTACATTTTTCATCACATATGAGTCTTGAGTTAGCGCGTATTCACTCTTGGCCCCTTAGTGGCAGTATGGGAGAATGACAGTCTGTTACATTTTCCATCACATACGAGTCTTGAGTTAGCGCTTTTTCACTCTTGGCCCCTTAGTGGCAGTATGGGAGAATGACAGTCTGTTACATTTTCCATCACATACGAGTCTTGAGTTAGCGCGTATTCACTCTTGGCCCCTTAGTGGCAGTATGGGAGAATGACAGTCTGTTACATGTTCATCACATATGACTCTTGAGTTAGCGCCTGGAGGTTTGCTAGGGCCGGAATCATATACGAACCCGCAGGTATACCATGGGTTTGAGATTTTTTCGGCTCTGCTTAAGGCTTTAACCCTTGCGAGGTTAGCTTAAGTGGGGCACAGTGCACCAGTACTTATCGGTGCTTAAGCCTGGTTGTCCGTGGGGGGGGTGGTACCCAGAGGGGGGGGGCGTTTGCCACTTTGTGTTGCGGGCTTAGCATAGAGGGTGTTAGCTAGTTTGATTAGCGTGTTTATTTTGGGTTAAGTTTAGGAGTAGGATACAGGGTAATGCTCCCAGGCTCACACACACGCGCGCAGGGGACAGAGAGGAGTCTTTGGAGCCTCTGTGAGCAGCTGCGGCCTGTGTGAGAACACGCACTGTCTCCTAGGCCTCTCTGTGCCTCTCCGAGCGTCAGGGGTCAAACCAGAGGTCAAGCTGTAGCTAGTAGGCCTCTGACAAGGCCTCGGCCTAAGTTTGGGCCTCTGTGAGTAGCCGCAGCCCGTGTGAGCACAAGCACTCTTCCCCAAGCCTCTCCAAGCATCAGGGGTCAAGTCAGAGGTCAGCAGTAGCTAGTAGGCCTCTCACAAGGCCTCAGCCTAAGCTGGAGGATTGGGTTAGATTGTAAATTAATTTTGGGAGAACAGAGTCTAGGTTGTGCTAGCTGTGGAAAAGGGGATAGGGAAGAGGTTGGGCCTCTGTTCGTGTATTAATCGGGGTTAAGTTTAGATGTAGGATACAGGGTAATGCTCCCAGGCTCACACACACGCGCGCAGGGGACAGAGAGGAGTCTTTGGAGCCTCTGTGAGCAGCTGGGGCCTGTGGGTGGGTGTGTGTGTGTGTAGGGGTGCTGCAGTGGGTATAGCACAGCATCTAGGCCCAACTTTAATAATAATAATGTAATAATAATAATAAGTTGGGGCCTCTCTGAGCAGCTGGAGCCTCTCTGAGCAACAGGCCCCTCTCACTGTCCCTCTCTATCACCTGCGCGCGCGTGTGTGCGTGTGTGTGGCTGTGCTTGGTGGGGGGGGTCTAGCGCAGCTCTCTGTGTCTCTCCCTGCTCCTAGGCCCGAGTTGAGCCCGTCTGAGCACAAGCACTCATCCCCAGGCCTCTCCCGGCCCGTCCCGTCACAGTAGCTAGTAGGCCTCTCACAAGGCCTTAGCCTAAGCTAATGTGTGTGTGTTTGGGGGGGGGTGGGGGAGGGGGCGCTCAGGATCGGGTGAGATTCTAGATTAATTTTGACGCTCCGGACGCAACGCCGCCACCCCCGTCTCGCTGTGACCTTGCGTCGCGGAGATAGGCGGTTGGCTAGGGCCGGAATCGTATGTGAATCCGCAGCTAGCGTGACATGTTCATCACATACGACTCTTGACTTAGCGGGTTTTCACTCTTGGCCCCTTAGTGGCAGTATGGGAGAATGACAGTCTGTTACATTTTCCATCACATACGACTCTTGACTTAGCGGGTTTTCACTCTTGGCCCCTTAGTGGCAGTATGGGAGAATGACAGTCTGTTACATTTTCCATCACATACGAGTCTTGAGTTAGCGCTTTTTCACTCTTGGCCCCTTAGTGGCAGTATGGGAGAATGACAGTCTGTTACATTTTTCATCACATATGAGTCTTGAGTTAGCGCGTATTCACTCTTGGCCCCTTAGTGGCAGTATGGGAGAATGACAGTCTGTTACATTTTTCATCACATATGAGTCTTGAGTTAGCGCGTATTCACTCTTGGCCCCTTAGTGGCAGTATGGGAGAATGACAGTCTGTTACATTTTCCATCACATACGAGTCTTGAGTTAGCGCTTTTTCACTCTTGGCCCCTTAGTGGCAGTATGGGAGAATGACAGTCTGTTACATTTTCCATCACATACGAGTCTTGAGTTAGCGCTTTTTCAGTCTTGGCCCCTTAGTGGCAGTATGGGAGAATGACAGTCTGTTACATGTTCATCACATATGACTCTTGAGTTAGCGCCTGGAGGTTTGCTAGGGCCGGAATCATATACGAACCCGCAGGTATACCATGGGTTTGAGATTTTTTCGGCTCTGCTTAAGGCTTTAACCCTTGCGAGGTTAGCTTAAGTGGGGCACAGTGCACCAGTACTTATCGGTGCTTAAGCCTGGTTGTCCGTGGGGGGGGTGGTACCCAGAGGGGGGGGGCGTTTGCCACTTTGTGTTGCGGGCTTAGCATAGAGGGTGTTAGCTAGTTTGATTAGCGTGTTTATTTTGGGTTAAGTTTAGGAGTAGGATACAGGGTAATGCTCCCAGGCTCACACACACGCGCGCAGGGGACAGAGAGGAGTCTTTGGAGCCTCTGTGAGCAGCTGGGGCCTGTGGGTGGGTGTGTGTGTGTGTAGGGGTGCTGCAGTGGGTATAGCACAGCATCTAGGCCCAAGCATCTAGGCACAGCATCTAGGCCCAACTTTAATAATAATAATGTAATAATAATAATAAGTTGGGGCCTCTCTGAGCAGCTGGAGCCTCTCTGAGCAACAGGCCCCTCTCACTGTCCCTCTCTATCACCTGCGCGCGCGTGTGTGCGTGTGTGTGGCTGTGCTTGGTGGGGGGGGTCTAGCGCAGCTCTCTGTGTCTCTCCCTGCTCCTAGGCCCAAGTTGAGCCCGTCTGAGCACAAGCACTCATCCCCAGGCCTCTCCCGGCCCGTCCGATCACAGTAGCTAGTAGGCCTCTCACAAGGCCTTAGCTTAAGCTAATGTGTGTGTGTTTGGGGGGGAGGGGGGGGGGCGCTCAGGATCGGGTGAGATTCTAGATTAATTTTGACGCACCGGACGCAATGCCGCCATCCCCGTCTCGCTGTGACCTTGCGTCGCGGAGCTAGGAGGTTTGCTAGGGCCGGAATCATATACGAACCCGCAGGTATACCATGGGTTTGAGATTTTTTCGGCTCTGCTTAAGGCTTTAACCCTTGCGAGGTTAGCTTAAGTGGGGCACAGTGCACCAGTACTTATCGGTGCTTAAGCCTGGTTGTCCGTGGGGGGGGTGGTACCCAGAGGGGGGGGGCGTTTGCCACTTTGTGTTGCGGGCTTAGCATAGAGGGTGTTAGCTAGTTTGATTAGCGTGTTTAATTTGGGTTAAGTTTAGGAGTAGGATACAGGGTAATGCTCCCAGGCTCACACACACGCGCGCAGGGGACAGAGAGGAGTCTTTGGAGCCTCTGTGAGCAGCTGCAGCCTGTGTGAGAACACGCACTGTCTCCTAGGCCTCTCTGTGCCTCTCCGAGCGTCAGGGCTCAAACCAGAGGTCAAGCTGTAGCTAGTAGGCCTCTGACAAGGCCTCGGCCTAAGTTTGGGCCTCTGTGAGTAGCCGCAGCCCGTGTGAGCACAAGCACTCTTCCCCAAGCCTCTCCAAGCATCAGGGGTCAAGTCAGAGGTCAGCAGTAGCTAGTAGGCCTCTCACAAGGCCTCAGCCTAAGCTGGAGGATTGGGTTAGATTGTAAATTAATTTTGGGAGAACAGAGTCTAGGTTGTGCTAGCTGTGGAAAAGGGGATAGGGAAGAGGTTGGGCCTCTGTTCGTGTATTAATCGGGGTTAAGTTTAGATGTAGGATACAGGGTAATGCTCCCAGGCTCACACACACGCGCGCAGGGGACAGAGAGGAGTCTTTGGAGCCTCTGTGAGCAGATGGGGCCTGTGGGTGGGTGTGTGTGTGTGTAGGGGTGCTGCAGTGGGTATAGCACAGCATCTAGGCCCAAGCATCTAGGCACAGCATCTAGGCCCAACTTTAATAATAATAATGTAATAATAATAATAAGTTGGGGCCTCTCTGAGCAGCTGGAGCCTCTCTGAGCAACAGGCCCCTCTCACTGTCCCTCTCTATCACCTGCGCGCGCGTGTGTGCGTGTGTGTGGCTGTGCTTGGTGGGGGGGGTCTAGCGCAGCTCTCTGTGTCTCTCCCTGCTCCTAGGCCCAAGTTGAGCCCGTCTGAGCACAAGCACTCATCCCCAGGCCTCTCCCGGCCCGTCCCGTCACAGTAGCTAGTAGGCCTCTCACAAGGCCTTAGCCTAAGCTAATGTGTGTGTGTTTGGGGGGGGGGGGGGGAGGGGGCGCTCAGGATCGGGTGAGATTCTAGATTAATTTTGACGCTCCGGACGCAACGCCGCCACCCCCGTCTCGCTGTGACCTTGCGTCGCGGAGATAGGCGGTTGGCTAGGGCCAGAATCGTATGTGAATCCGCAGCTAGCGTGACATGTTCATCACATACGACTCTTGACTTAGCGGGTTTTCACTCTTGGCCCCTTAGTGGCAGTATGGGAGAATGACAGTCTGTTACATTTTCCATCACATACGACTCTTGACTTAGCGGGTTTTCACTCTTGGCCCCTTAGTGGCAGTATGGGAGAATGACAGTCTGTTACATTTTCCATCACATACGAGTCTTGAGTTAGCGCTTTTTCACTCTTGGCCCCTTAGTGGCAGTATGGGAGAATGACAGTCTGTTACATTTTTCATCACATACGAGTCTTGAGTTAGCGCTTTTTCACTCTTGGCCCCTTAGTGGCAGTATGGGAGAATGACAGTCTGTTACATTTTCCATCACATACGAGTCTTGAGTTAGCGCTTTTTCACTCTTGGCCCCTTAGTGGCAGTATGGGAGAATGACAGTCTGTTACATGTTCATCACATATGACTCTTGAGTTAGCGCCTGGAGGTTTGCTAGGGCCGGAATCATATACGAACCCGCAGGTATACCATGGGTTTGAGATTTTTTCGGCTCTGCTTAAGGCTTTAACCCTTGCGAGGTTAGCTTAAGTGGGGCACAGTGCACCAGTACTTATCGGTGCTTAAGCCTGGTTGTCCGTGGGGGGGGTGGTACCCAGAGGGGGGGGGCGTTTGCCACTTTGTGTTGCGGGCTTAGCATAGAGGGTGTTAGCTAGTTTGATTAGCGTGTTTATTTTGGGTTAAGTTTAGGAGTAGGATACAGGGTAATGCTCCCAGGCTCACACACACGCGCGCAGGGGACAGAGAGGAGTCTTTGGAGCCTCTGTGAGCAGCTGCAGCCTGTGTGAGAACACGCACTGTCTCCTAGGCCTCTCTGTGCCTCTCCGAGCGTCAGGGCTCAAACCAGAGGTCAAGCTGTAGCTAGTAGGCCTCTGACAAGGCCTCGGCCTAAGTTTGGGCCTCTGTGAGTAGCCGCAGCCCGTGTGAGCACAAGCACTCTTCCCCAAGCCTCTCCAAGCATCAGGGGTCAAGTCAGAGGTCAGCAGTAGCTAGTAGGCCTCTCACAAGGCCTCAGCCTAAGCTGGAGGATTGGGTTAGGGTTAGGGTTAGGGTTAGGGTTAGGGTTAGGGTTAGGGTTAGGATAGGGGGTAATAGCCACAAGTGCACCGGGGTGCAGTTGGTTTTTAGGGTTAGGGTTAGGGTTAGGGTTAGGGTTAGGAATAGGGGTAAAAACCACCGATCAGTCATCGACTGATCTCTGCTGATGTCCTTATCTCATCATATCTCCGGATAGGAAGGTCATAGAGACTTCAGACCAAGTGCCCTGGATTTCTAAGGGCCAGACCTTTCGATAGAGACCACCCTCGACTTCCTCCGATAACAGGAAGTTGGTTAAAAACCGGAAATAAAACTTAAAATCCTTATATCTCGAGAACGGAAGGTCGTAGAAAGAAGCGGACAAGTTCCCCGGCTTCCTCGTGGCCGGTTTTGGGGAGGCGGAAAAGAAAATATTTGACCTATGACCTTTCGTTCGGAAGTTATAGCCGTTTTTAGTTTCCCCATTGAAATGAATGGGAAAAATCAAAAATTCTTCTAAGTCCAAAGTGGGTTTTGAAAAAAGTTCCCCCAGAAAGTGTATAGGAGTACGTTTCAGATGATTCTGAGTCGAATGGCATACCTTTGTAGTGAACTTTTTTTTTTTCCTAACAAATTTTTTTTACTGTTTGAGTGGATAGATCTTTGAAAATGACTTACTGTTGCACCCCTCCATTTCGCCACTAGGGGTAGGGTTCGGGAGTTATGAAAGAAAATGTGTTTGAATGGAAACCCAATGGAAATATGTTGGACGAATGGTTAGGGTTAGGACAAGGGTATGGGTTAGGGTTAGGGTTAGGGTTAGGGTTAGGGTTAGGGTTAGGGTATAGGGCAAAAAACGAACTTTCTCCAAGCTTGGAGAAGACTAGGGGCTTGAATAACTCAGGATAGGAAGATGATAGAGACTTGACACTCATATATGTTATAGATCTCATCGAGATCTTTCATATGAGACCACTCTCGACTTCCTCCGATAACCGGAAGTCTGTGTAAAACCGGAAATAAACATTAAAATCCTTATATCTCGAGAACGGAAGGTCGTAGAGACATGGGGACAAGTTCCCCGGCTTCCTCGTGGCCGGTTTTGGGGAGGCGGAAAAGAAAATATTTGACCTATGACCTTTCGTTCGGAAGTTATAGCCGTTTTTAGTTTCCCCATTGAAATGAATGGGAAAAATCAAAAATTCTTCTAAGTCCAAAGTGGGTTTTGAAAAAAGTTCCCCCAGAAAGTGTATAGGAGTACGTTTCAGATGATTCTGAGTCGAATGGCATACCTAGGGTTAGGGTTAGGGTTAGGGTTAGGGTTAGGGTTAGGAATAGGGGTAAAAACCACCGATCAGTCATCGACTGATCTCTGCTGATGTCCTTATCTCATCATATCTCCGGATAGGAAGGTCATAGAGACTTCAGACCAAGTGCCCTGGATTTCTAAGGGCCAGACCTTTCGATAGAGACCACCCTCGACTTCCTCCGATAACAGGAAGTTGGTTAAAAACCGGAAATAAAACTTAAAATCCTTATATCTCGAGAACGGAAGGTCGTAGAAAGAAGCGGACAAGTTCCCCGGCTTCCTCGTGGCCGGTTTTGGGGAGGCGGAAAAGAAAATATTTGACCTATGACCTTTCGTTCGGAAGTTATAGCCGTTTTTAGTTTCCCCATTGAAATGAATGGGAAAAATCAAAAATTCTTCTAAGTCCAAAGTGGGTTTTGAAAAAAGTTCCCCCAGAAAGTGTATAGGAGTACGTTTCAGATGATTCTGAGTCGAATGGCATACCTTTGTAGTGAACTTTTTTTTTTTCCTAACAAATTTTTTTTACTGTTTGAGTGGATAGATCTTTGAAAATGACTTACTGTTGCACCCCTCCATTTCGCCACTAGGGGTAGGGTTCGGGAGTTATGAAAGAAAATGTGTTTGAATGGAAACCCAATGGAAATATGTTGGACGAATGGTTAGGGTTAGGACAAGGGTATGGGTTAGGGTTAGGGTTAGGGTTAGGGTTAGGGTTAGGGTTAGGATAAGGGGTAACGGCAAGATCGGCACAAGTGCCGATCGTCTTACAACTCAGGACAGGAAGGTCCTAGAGACTTGAAAACAACTCCATTCCCTTCCCTTTTTGATGCCGGACCTTTTGAGACCACTCTCGACTTCCTGCGATGACCGGAAGTTGGTTAAAAACCGGAAATAAACATAAAAATCCTTATATCTCGAGAACGGAAGGTCGTAGAGAGAAGCGGACAAGTTCCCCGGCTTCCTCGTGGCCGGTTTTGGGGAGGCGGAAAAGAAAATATTTGACCTATGACCTTTCGTTCGGAAGTTATAGGCGTTTGAAGTTTCCCCATTGAAATGAATGGGAAAATCAAAAAAGTTTCTAAGTCCAAAGTGGGTTCCGAAAAAAAGTTCCCCCAGAAAGTGTATAGGAGCACGTTTCAGGTGATTCTGAGTCGAATGGCATACCTTTGTAGTGAACTTTTTTTTTGTGAATCGACAGAACTTAGAAAATTTCTTACTGTAGCCACTGTCCATTTCGTTGTTTGTTAATATCTCGAGAACGGAAGGTCGTAGAAAGAAGCGGACAAGTTCCCCGGCTTCCTCGTGGCCGGTTTTGGGGAGGCGGAAAAGAAAATATTTGACCTATGACCTTTCGTTCGGAAGTTATAGCCGTTTTTAGTTTCCCCATTGAAATGAATGGGAAAAATCAAAAATTCTTCTAAGTCCAAAGTGGGTTTTGAAAAAAGTTCCCCCAGGAAGTGCATAGGAGCACGTTTCAGGTGATTCTGAGTCGAATGGCATACCTTTGTAGTGAACTTTTTTTTTCCCTAACAAATTTTTTTTACTGTTAGGGTTAGGTTAGGGGAACATGATCTTTGGTGGAGTGGGTGACTGTGAGTGCACTGGCCGATTGGATCCAACCACACCAACAAGGAAGGGAATAGGGTATGAAAAGGTCAACTGTCTATAAATAAAATATGAAAATAAGTAAAGAAGAAAAATAAATAAATAAATAAATAAACAACTCATGAAGGGTTAGGATAGGGGGTGGCTAGGATAAGGGGTGGGGGGCTGGAGGTTAGGTTGAGGGATGGGGGTTAGGTTGAGGGATGGGGGTTAGGTTGAGGGGTGGGGATTGGAGGTTTAGGGATGGGGGTTAGATTTAGGAGTAGGGGTTGGGTTTAGGGATAGGGGCTGGGGTTGGCCTAAGGGTTGGGGTTAGGTTAAGGGGCTGGGGTTGGAATGTAGCCGAGTGGCTGGGGGTTAGGTTAAGGGGTGGGGGATAAGGGTTAGGTTTAGGAATGGGGGTTAGGTTAAGGGGTGGGGGTTGGGTTTAGGGATAGGGGTTGGGGTTTGGGCCAAGCAGCTGGGCGGGGTTAAAACTAGGGAATGGGGCTAAAAGAAAAAGAATAAAGCAAGTGCAAAAATTGGGGCTGGGAGTGAGGGATAGACTAAGACCAGGAAAGGTGCTATAAGTGCTAGAAATCAAAAAGTGCTATAAGTGCTAAAAATCAAAAGTGTAAAATTCATGAAAGAAACCACAACACTGCAGAAATAAAAGGTAAAGACATCTAAATTGTGTAAAGTGAAAATGAATAATAAAAAGTAAAAGTCCTGGGTTAGTCTAGGGGGAGTGGTTAGGGTTAGGGTTAGGGTTAGGGTTAGGGTTAGGGTTAGGGTTAGGTTATAGGGTGAAAAGGCGCTAAAGTTACCCCCTAACTTTAGCATCGGACATTTTTGCCAGGCTAATAACCCTGGCTAGGAAGGTGGTAAAGACATGGGGTCACTTGCTATGTAACCCCAGGACCACGGGCTATCCGTGGAGACCACCCTCGACTTCCTCCCATAACCGGAAGTTGGTGTAAAACCGGAAAGTAGAGTTAGCATTGGCTGTATCTCGAGAACGGAAGGTCGTAGAGAGAAGCGGACAAGTTCCCCGGCTTCCTCGTGGCCGGTTTTGGGGAGGCGGAAAAGAAAATATTTGACCTATGACCTTTCGTTCGGAAGTTATAGCCGTTTTTAGTTTCCCCATTGAAATGAATGGGAAAAATCAAAAATTCTTCTAAGTCCAAAGTGGGTTTTGAAAAAAGTTCCCCCAGAAAGTGTATAGGAGTACGTTTCAGATGATTCTGAGTCGAATGGCATACCTTTGTAGTGAACTTTTTTTTTTCCCTAACAAATTTTTTTTACTGTTTGAGTGGATAGATCTTTGAAAATGACTTACTGTTGCACCCCTCCATTTCGCCACTAGGGGTAGGGTTCGAGAGTTATGAAAGAAAATGTGTTTGAATGGAAACCCAATGGAAATATGTTGGACGAATGGTTAGGGTTAGGACAAGGGTATGATAGGGGGTAATAGCCAAAAGTGCACCGGGGTGCAGTTGGTTTTTAGGGTTAGGGTTAGGAATAGGAATAGGGGTAAAAACCACCGATCAGTCATCGACTGATCTCTGCTGATGTCCTTTTAGGGTTAGGGTTAGGTTAGGGGAACATGATATTTGGTGGAGTGGGTGACTGTGAGTGCACTGGCCGATTGGATCCAACCACACCAACAAGGAGGGGAAAGGGTATGAAAAGGTCAACTGTCTGTCTATAAAATAATATAAATATGAAAAATATTTAATAAAGAAATAAGTAAATTAGAAAAGGGAAAAAAAGAAGAAAAATAAATAAATAAATAAACAAACAACTCATGAAGGGTTAGGATAAGGGGTGGGGGGCTGGAGGTTAGGTTGAGGGATGGGGGTTAGGTTTAGGAATGGGGGTGGGGGTTGGGTTTAGGGATAGGGGCTGGGGTTGGCCTAAGGGTTGGGTTAGGGGTTAGGGTTAGGTTAAGGGGCTGGGGTAGGAATGTAGCCAAGTGGCTGAGGGTTAGGTTTAGGGATGGGGTTTAGGGATAGGGGCTGGGGTTGGCCTAGGGGTTAGGGTTAGGTTAAGGGGCTGGGGTAGGAATGTAGCCAAGTGGCTGAGGGTTAGGTTTAGGGATGGGGGTTAGGTTAAGGGTTAGGGTTAGGGTTAGGGTTAGGGTTAGGGTTAGGGTTAGGGTTAGGGTTAGGGTTAGGGTTAGGATAGGAGGTAATAGCCACAAGTGCACCGGGGTGCAGTTGGTTTTTTGGCCACAAGTCGTGCAGCGTTGGTATTAGACTGGCGGCACCCCCATGCGCCCCCATGTTTTCTGACGCTCCGGACGCAATGGCGCCACCCCCGTCTCGCTGTGACCTTGCGTCGCGGAGCTAGGCGGTTGGCTAGGGCCAGAATCATATACGAATCCGCAGTTAGCGTGCTTCCACATGCGGGGGGGGGGTCGGGATTCACATGTGAGCGCCTCCCTAGCGTGACTAGTGTCGCCCTCGTGTGGAAATCAGGCAGCTATGCCTCAGTGTTTTCACTCTCACTATCCCTGACTATGATAGGAGGTAATAGCCACAAGTGCACCGGGGTGCAGTTGGTTTTTTGGCCACAAGTCGTGCAGCGTTGGTATTAGACTGGCGGCACCCCCATGCGCCCCCATGTTTTCTGACGCTCCGGACGCAATGGCGCCACCCCCGTCTCGCTGTGACCTTGCGTCGCGGAGCTAGGCGGTTGGCTAGGGCCAGAATCATATACGAATCCGCAGTTAGCGTGACATGTTCATCACATACGACTCTTGACTTAGCGGGTTTTCACTCTTGGCCCCTTAGTGGCAGTATGGGAGAATGACAGTCTGTTACATTTTCCATCACATACGAGTCTTGAGTTAGCGCTTTTTCAGTCTTGGCCCCTTAGTGGCAGTATGGGAGAATGACAGTCTGTTACATTTTTCATCACATATGAGTCTTGAGTTAGCGCGTATTCACTCTTGGCCCCTTAGTGGCAGTATGGGAGAATGACAGTCTGTTACATTTTCCATCACATACGAGTCTTGAGTTAGCGCTTTTTCACTCTTGGCCCCTTAGTGGCAGTATGGGAGAATGACAGTCTGTTACATTTTCCATCACATACGAGTCTTGAGTTAGCGCGTATTCACTCTTGGCCCCTTAGTGGCAGTATGGGAGAATGACAGTCTGTTACATGTTCATCACATATGACTCTTGAGTTAGCGCCTGGAGGTTTGCTAGGGCCGGAATCATATACGAACCCGCAGGTATACCATGGGTTTGAGATTTTTTCGGCTCTGCTTAAGGCTTTAACCCTTGCGAGGTTAGCTTAAGTGGGGCACAGTGCACCAGTACTTATCGGTGCTTAAGCCTGGTTGTCCGTGGGGGGGGTGGTACCCAGAGGGGGGGGGCGTTTGCCACTTTGTGTTGCGGGCTTAGCATAGAGGGTGTTAGCTAGTTTGATTAGCGTGTTTATTTTGGGTTAAGTTTAGGAGTAGGATACAGGGTAATGCTCCCAGGCTCACACACACGCGCGCAGGGGACAGAGAGGAGTCTTTGGAGCCTCTGTGAGCAGCTGCGGCCTGTGTGAGAACACGCACTGTCTCCTAGGCCTCTCTGTGCCTCTCCGAGCGTCAGGGGTCAAACCAGAGGTCAAGCTGTAGCTAGTAGGCCTCTGACAAGGCCTCGGCCTAAGTTTGGGCCTCTGTGAGTAGCCGCAGCCCGTGTGAGCACAAGCACTCTTCCCCAAGCCTCTCCAAGCATCAGGGGTCAAGTCAGAGGTCAGCAGTAGCTAGTAGGCCTCTCACAAGGCCTCAGCCTAAGCTGGAGGATTGGGTTAGATTGTAAATTAATTTTGGGAGAACAGAGTCTAGGTTGTGCTAGCTGTGGAAAAGGGGATAGGGAAGAGGTTGGGCCTCTGTTCGTGTATTAATCGGGGTTAAGTTTAGATGTAGGATACAGGGTAATGCTCCCAGGCTCACACACACGCGCGCAGGGGACAGAGAGGAGTCTTTGGAGCCTCTGTGAGCAGCTGGGGCCTGTGGGTGGGTGTGTGTGTGTGTAGGGGTGCTGCAGTGGGTATAGCACAGCATCTAGGCCCAACTTTAATAATAATAATGTAATAATAATAATAAGTTGGGGCCTCTCTGAGCAGCTGGAGCCTCTCTGAGCAACAGGCCCCTCTCACTGTCCCTCTCTATCACCTGCGCGCGCGTGTGTGCGTGTGTGTGGCTGTGCTTGGTGGGGGGGGTCTAGCGCAGCTCTCTGTGTCTCTCCCTGCTCCTAGGCCCGAGTTGAGCCCGTCTGAGCACAAGCACTCATCCCCAGGCCTCTCCCGGCCCGTCCCGTCACAGTAGCTAGTAGGCCTCTCACAAGGCCTTAGCCTAAGCTAATGTGTGTGTGTTTGGGGGGGGGTGGGGGAGGGGGCGCTCAGGATCGGGTGAGATTCTAGATTAATTTTGACGCTCCGGACGCAACGCCGCCACCCCCGTCTCGCTGTGACCTTGCGTCGCGGAGATAGGCGGTTGGCTAGGGCCGGAATCGTATGTGAATCCGCAGCTAGCGTGACATGTTCATCACATACGACTCTTGACTTAGCGGGTTTTCACTCTTGGCCCCTTAGTGGCAGTATGGGAGAATGACAGTCTGTTACATTTTCCATCACATACGACTCTTGACTTAGCGGGTTTTCACTCTTGGCCCCTTAGTGGCAGTATGGGAGAATGACAGTCTGTTACATTTTCCATCACATACGAGTCTTGAGTTAGCGCTTTTTCACTCTTGGCCCCTTAGTGGCAGTATGGGAGAATGACAGTCTGTTACATTTTTCATCACATATGAGTCTTGAGTTAGCGCGTATTCACTCTTGGCCCCTTAGTGGCAGTATGGGAGAATGACAGTCTGTTACATTTTTCATCACATATGAGTCTTGAGTTAGCGCGTATTCACTCTTGGCCCCTTAGTGGCAGTATGGGAGAATGACAGTCTGTTACATTTTCCATCACATACGAGTCTTGAGTTAGCGCTTTTTCACTCTTGGCCCCTTAGTGGCAGTATGGGAGAATGACAGTCTGTTACATTTTCCATCACATACGAGTCTTGAGTTAGCGCTTTTTCAGTCTTGGCCCCTTAGTGGCAGTATGGGAGAATGACAGTCTGTTACATGTTCATCACATATGACTCTTGAGTTAGCGCCTGGAGGTTTGCTAGGGCCGGAATCATATACGAACCCGCAGGTATACCATGGGTTTGAGATTTTTTCGGCTCTGCTTAAGGCTTTAACCCTTGCGAGGTTAGGGTTAGGGTTAGGGTTAGGGTTAGGGTTAGGGTTAGGGTTAGGGTTAGGGTTAGGGTTAGGGTTAGGGTTAGGGTTAGGAATAGGGGTAAAAACCACCGATCAGTCATCGACTGATCTCTGCTGATGTCCTTATCTCATCATATCTCCGGATAGGAAGGTCATAGAGACTTCAGACCAAGTGCCCTGGATTTCTAAGGGCCAGACCTTTCGATAGAGACCACCCTCGACTTCCTCCGATAACAGGAAGTTGGTTAAAAACCGGAAATAAAACTTAAAATCCTTATATCTCGAGAACGGAAGGTCGTAGAAAGAAGCGGACAAGTTCCCCGGCTTCCTCGTGGCCGGTTTTGGGGAGGCGGAAAAGAAAATATTTGACCTATGACCTTTCGTTCGGAAGTTATAGCCGTTTTTAGTTTCCCCATTGAAATGAATGGGAAAAATCAAAAATTCTTCTAAGTCCAAAGTGGGTTTTGAAAAAAGTTCCCCCAGAAAGTGTATAGGAGTACGTTTCAGATGATTCTGAGTCGAATGGCATACCTTTGTAGTGAACTTTTTTTTTTTCCTAACAAATTTTTTTTACTGTTTGAGTGGATAGATCTTTGAAAATGACTTACTGTTGCACCCCTCCATTTCGCCACTAGGGGTAGGGTTCGGGAGTTATGAAAGAAAATGTGTTTGAATGGAAACCCAATGGAAATATGTTGGACGAATGGTTAGGGTTAGGACAAGGGTATGGGTTAGGGTTAGGGTTAGGGTTAGGGTTAGGGTTAGGGTTAGGATAAGGGGTAACGGCAAGATCGGCACAAGTGCCGATCGTCTTACAACTCAGGACAGGAAGGTCCTAGAGACTTGAAAACAACTCCATTCCCTTCCCTTTTTGATGCCGGACCTTTTGAGACCACTCTCGACTTCCTGCGATGACCGGAAGTTGGTTAAAAACCGGAAATAAACATAAAAATCCTTATATCTCGAGAACGGAAGGTCGTAGAGAGAAGCGGACAAGTTCCCCGGCTTCCTCGTGGCCGGTTTTGGGGAGGCGGAAAAGAAAATATTTGACCTATGACCTTTCGTTCGGAAGTTATAGGCGTTTGAAGTTTCCCCATTGAAATGAATGGGAAAATCAAAAAAGTTTCTAAGTCCAAAGTGGGTTCCGAAAAAAAGTTCCCCCAGAAAGTGTATAGGAGCACGTTTCAGGTGATTCTGAGTCGAATGGCATACCTTTGTAGTGAACTTTTTTTTTGTGAATCGACAGAACTTAGAAAATTTCTTACTGTAGCCACTGTCCATTTCGTTGTTTGTTAATATCTCGAGAACGGAAGGTCGTAGAAAGAAGCGGACAAGTTCCCCGGCTTCCTCGTGGCCGGTTTTGGGGAGGCGGAAAAGAAAATATTTGACCTATGACCTTTCGTTCGGAAGTTATAGCCGTTTTTAGTTTCCCCATTGAAATGAATGGGAAAAATCAAAAATTCTTCTAAGTCCAAAGTGGGTTTTGAAAAAAGTTCCCCCAGGAAGTGCATAGGAGCACGTTTCAGGTGATTCTGAGTCGAATGGCATACCTTTGTAGTGAACTTTTTTTTTCCCTAACAAATTTTTTTTACTGTTAGGGTTAGGTTAGGGGAACATGATCTTTGGTGGAGTGGGTGACTGTGAGTGCACTGGCCGATTGGATCCAACCACACCAACAAGGAAGGGAATAGGGTATGAAAAGGTCAACTGTCTATAAATAAAATATGAAAATAAGTAAAGAAGAAAAATAAATAAATAAATAAATAAACAACTCATGAAGGGTTAGGATAGGGGGTGGCTAGGATAAGGGGTGGGGGGCTGGAGGTTAGGTTGAGGGATGGGGGTTAGGTTGAGGGATGGGGGTTAGGTTGAGGGGTGGGGATTGGAGGTTTAGGGATGGGGGTTAGATTTAGGAGTAGGGGTTGGGTTTAGGGATAGGGGCTGGGGTTGGCCTAAGGGTTGGGGTTAGGTTAAGGGGCTGGGGTTGGAATGTAGCCGAGTGGCTGGGGGTTAGGTTAAGGGGTGGGGGATAAGGGTTAGGTTTAGGAATGGGGGTTAGGTTAAGGGGTGGGGGTTGGGTTTAGGGATAGGGGTTGGGGTTTGGGCCAAGCAGCTGGGCGGGGTTAAAACTAGGGAATGGGGCTAAAAGAAAAAGAATAAAGCAAGTGCAAAAATTGGGGCTGGGAGTGAGGGATAGACTAAGACCAGGAAAGGTGCTATAAGTGCTAGAAATCAAAAAGTGCTATAAGTGCTAAAAATCAAAAGTGTAAAATTCATGAAAGAAACCACAACACTGCAGAAATAAAAGGTAAAGACATCTAAATTGTGTAAAGTGAAAATGAATAATAAAAAGTAAAAGTCCTGGGTTAGTCTAGGGGGAGTGGTTAGGGTTAGGGTTAGGGTTAGGGTTAGGGTTAGGGTTAGGGTTAGGTTATAGGGTGAAAAGGCGCTAAAGTTACCCCCTAACTTTAGCATCGGACATTTTTGCCAGGCTAATAACCCTGGCTAGGAAGGTGGTAAAGACATGGGGTCACTTGCTATGTAACCCCAGGACCACGGGCTATCCGTGGAGACCACCCTCGACTTCCTCCCATAACCGGAAGTTGGTGTAAAACCGGAAAGTAGAGTTAGCATTGGCTGTATCTCGAGAACGGAAGGTCGTAGAGAGAAGCGGACAAGTTCCCCGGCTTCCTCGTGGCCGGTTTTGGGGAGGCGGAAAAGAAAATATTTGACCTATGACCTTTCGTTCGGAAGTTATAGCCGTTTTTAGTTTCCCCATTGAAATGAATGGGAAAAATCAAAAATTCTTCTAAGTCCAAAGTGGGTTTTGAAAAAAGTTCCCCCAGAAAGTGTATAGGAGTACGTTTCAGATGATTCTGAGTCGAATGGCATACCTTTGTAGTGAACTTTTTTTTTTCCCTAACAAATTTTTTTTACTGTTTGAGTGGATAGATCTTTGAAAATGACTTACTGTTGCACCCCTCCATTTCGCCACTAGGGGTAGGGTTCGAGAGTTATGAAAGAAAATGTGTTTGAATGGAAACCCAATGGAAATATGTTGGACGAATGGTTAGGGTTAGGACAAGGGTATGATAGGGGGTAATAGCCAAAAGTGCACCGGGGTGCAGTTGGTTTTTAGGGTTAGGGTTAGGAATAGGAATAGGGGTAAAAACCACCGATCAGTCATCGACTGATCTCTGCTGATGTCCTTTTAGGGTTAGGGTTAGGTTAGGGGAACATGATATTTGGTGGAGTGGGTGACTGTGAGTGCACTGGCCGATTGGATCCAACCACACCAACAAGGAGGGGAAAGGGTATGAAAAGGTCAACTGTCTGTCTATAAAATAATATAAATATGAAAAATATTTAATAAAGAAATAAGTAAATTAGAAAAGGGAAAAAAAGAAGAAAAATAAATAAATAAATAAACAAACAACTCATGAAGGGTTAGGATAAGGGGTGGGGGGCTGGAGGTTAGGTTGAGGGATGGGGGTTAGGTTTAGGAATGGGGGTGGGGGTTGGGTTTAGGGATAGGGGCTGGGGTTGGCCTAAGGGTTGGGTTAGGGGTTAGGGTTAGGTTAAGGGGCTGGGGTAGGAATGTAGCCAAGTGGCTGAGGGTTAGGTTTAGGGATGGGGTTTAGGGATAGGGGCTGGGGTTGGCCTAGGGGTTAGGGTTAGGTTAAGGGGCTGGGGTAGGAATGTAGCCAAGTGGCTGAGGGTTAGGTTTAGGGATGGGGGTTAGGTTAAGGGTTAGGGTTAGGGTTAGGGTTAGGGTTAGGGTTAGGGTTAGGGTTAGGGTTAGGGTTAGGGTTAGGATAGGAGGTAATAGCCACAAGTGCACCGGGGTGCAGTTGGTTTTTTGGCCACAAGTCGTGCAGCGTTGGTATTAGACTGGCGGCACCCCCATGCGCCCCCATGTTTTCTGACGCTCCGGACGCAATGGCGCCACCCCCGTCTCGCTGTGACCTTGCGTCGCGGAGCTAGGCGGTTGGCTAGGGCCAGAATCATATACGAATCCGCAGTTAGCGTGCTTCCACATGCGGGGGGGGGGTCGGGATTCACATGTGAGCGCCTCCCTAGCGTGACTAGTGTCGCCCTCGTGTGGAAATCAGGCAGCTATGCCTCAGTGTTTTCACTCTCACTATCCCTGACTATGATAGGAGGTAATAGCCACAAGTGCACCGGGGTGCAGTTGGTTTTTTGGCCACAAGTCGTGCAGCGTTGGTATTAGACTGGCGGCACCCCCATGCGCCCCCATGTTTTCTGACGCTCCGGACGCAATGGCGCCACCCCCGTCTCGCTGTGACCTTGCGTCGCGGAGCTAGGCGGTTGGCTAGGGCCAGAATCATATACGAATCCGCAGTTAGCGTGACATGTTCATCACATACGACTCTTGACTTAGCGGGTTTTCACTCTTGGCCCCTTAGTGGCAGTATGGGAGAATGACAGTCTGTTACATTTTCCATCACATACGAGTCTTGAGTTAGCGCTTTTTCAGTCTTGGCCCCTTAGTGGCAGTATGGGAGAATGACAGTCTGTTACATTTTTCATCACATATGAGTCTTGAGTTAGCGCGTATTCACTCTTGGCCCCTTAGTGGCAGTATGGGAGAATGACAGTCTGTTACATTTTCCATCACATACGAGTCTTGAGTTAGCGCTTTTTCACTCTTGGCCCCTTAGTGGCAGTATGGGAGAATGACAGTCTGTTACATTTTCCATCACATACGAGTCTTGAGTTAGCGCGTATTCACTCTTGGCCCCTTAGTGGCAGTATGGGAGAATGACAGTCTGTTACATGTTCATCACATATGACTCTTGAGTTAGCGCCTGGAGGTTTGCTAGGGCCGGAATCATATACGAACCCGCAGGTATACCATGGGTTTGAGATTTTTTCGGCTCTGCTTAAGGCTTTAACCCTTGCGAGGTTAGCTTAAGTGGGGCACAGTGCACCAGTACTTATCGGTGCTTAAGCCTGGTTGTCCGTGGGGGGGGTGGTACCCAGA
This sequence comes from Alosa sapidissima, assembly GCF_018492685.1. Lineage (NCBI taxonomy): Eukaryota > Metazoa > Chordata > Actinopteri > Clupeiformes > Clupeidae > Alosa > Alosa sapidissima. The sequence goes on along the minus strand of NC_055977.1, from coordinate 16,327 downwards.
GGGGGGGGGCGTTTGCCACTTTGTGTTGCGGGCTTAGCATAGAGGGTGTTAGCTAGTTTGATTAGCGTGTTTATTTTGGGTTAAGTTTAGGAGTAGGATACAGGGTAATGCTCCCAGGCTCACACACACGCGCGCAGGGGACAGAGAGGAGTCTTTGGAGCCTCTGTGAGCAGCTGCGGCCTGTGTGAGAACACGCACTGTCTCCTAGGCCTCTCTGTGCCTCTCCGAGCGTCAGGGGTCAAACCAGAGGTCAAGCTGTAGCTAGTAGGCCTCTGACAAGGCCTCGGCCTAAGTTTGGGCCTCTGTGAGTAGCCGCAGCCCGTGTGAGCACAAGCACTCTTCCCCAAGCCTCTCCAAGCATCAGGGGTCAAGTCAGAGGTCAGCAGTAGCTAGTAGGCCTCTCACAAGGCCTCAGCCTAAGCTGGAGGATTGGGTTAGATTGTAAATTAATTTTGGGAGAACAGAGTCTAGGTTGTGCTAGCTGTGGAAAAGGGGATAGGGAAGAGGTTGGGCCTCTGTTCGTGTATTAATCGGGGTTAAGTTTAGATGTAGGATACAGGGTAATGCTCCCAGGCTCACACACACGCGCGCAGGGGACAGAGAGGAGTCTTTGGAGCCTCTGTGAGCAGCTGGGGCCTGTGGGTGGGTGTGTGTGTGTGTAGGGGTGCTGCAGTGGGTATAGCACAGCATCTAGGCCCAACTTTAATAATAATAATGTAATAATAATAATAAGTTGGGGCCTCTCTGAGCAGCTGGAGCCTCTCTGAGCAACAGGCCCCTCTCACTGTCCCTCTCTATCACCTGCGCGCGCGTGTGTGCGTGTGTGTGGCTGTGCTTGGTGGGGGGGGTCTAGCGCAGCTCTCTGTGTCTCTCCCTGCTCCTAGGCCCGAGTTGAGCCCGTCTGAGCACAAGCACTCATCCCCAGGCCTCTCCCGGCCCGTCCCGTCACAGTAGCTAGTAGGCCTCTCACAAGGCCTTAGCCTAAGCTAATGTGTGTGTGTTTGGGGGGGGGTGGGGGAGGGGGCGCTCAGGATCGGGTGAGATTCTAGATTAATTTTGACGCTCCGGACGCAACGCCGCCACCCCCGTCTCGCTGTGACCTTGCGTCGCGGAGATAGGCGGTTGGCTAGGGCCGGAATCGTATGTGAATCCGCAGCTAGCGTGACATGTTCATCACATACGACTCTTGACTTAGCGGGTTTTCACTCTTGGCCCCTTAGTGGCAGTATGGGAGAATGACAGTCTGTTACATTTTCCATCACATACGACTCTTGACTTAGCGGGTTTTCACTCTTGGCCCCTTAGTGGCAGTATGGGAGAATGACAGTCTGTTACATTTTCCATCACATACGAGTCTTGAGTTAGCGCTTTTTCACTCTTGGCCCCTTAGTGGCAGTATGGGAGAATGACAGTCTGTTACATTTTTCATCACATATGAGTCTTGAGTTAGCGCGTATTCACTCTTGGCCCCTTAGTGGCAGTATGGGAGAATGACAGTCTGTTACATTTTTCATCACATATGAGTCTTGAGTTAGCGCGTATTCACTCTTGGCCCCTTAGTGGCAGTATGGGAGAATGACAGTCTGTTACATTTTCCATCACATACGAGTCTTGAGTTAGCGCTTTTTCACTCTTGGCCCCTTAGTGGCAGTATGGGAGAATGACAGTCTGTTACATTTTCCATCACATACGAGTCTTGAGTTAGCGCTTTTTCAGTCTTGGCCCCTTAGTGGCAGTATGGGAGAATGACAGTCTGTTACATGTTCATCACATATGACTCTTGAGTTAGCGCCTGGAGGTTTGCTAGGGCCGGAATCATATACGAACCCGCAGGTATACCATGGGTTTGAGATTTTTTCGGCTCTGCTTAAGGCTTTAACCCTTGCGAGGTTAGGGTTAGGGTTAGGGTTAGGGTTAGGGTTAGGGTTAGGGTTAGGGTTAGGGTTAGGGTTAGGGTTAGGGTTAGGGTTAGGGTTAGGGTTAGGGTTAGGGTTAGGGTTAGGGTTAGGGTTAGGGTTAGGGTTAGGGTTAGGGTTAGGGTTAGGGTTAGGGTTAGGGTTAGGGTTAGGGTTAGGGTTAGGGTTAGGGTTAGGGTTAGGGTTAGGATAGGAGGTAATAGCCACAAGTGCACCGGGGTGCAGTTGGTTTTTTGGCCACAAGTCGTGCAGCGTTGGTATTAGACTGGCGGCACCCCCATGCGCCCCCATGTTTTCTGACGCTCCGGACGCAATGGCGCCACCCCCGTCTCGCTGTGACCTTGCGTCGCGGAGCTAGGCGGTTGGCTAGGGCCAGAATCATATACGAATCCGCAGTTAGCGTGCTTCCACATGCGGGGGGGGGGTCGGGATTCACATGTGAGCGCCTCCCTAGCGTGACTAGTGTCGCCCTCGTGTGGAAATCAGGCAGCTATGCCTCAGTGTTTTCACTCTCACTATCCCTGACTATGATAGGAGGTAATAGCCACAAGTGCACCGGGGTGCAGTTGGTTTTTTGGCCACAAGTCGTGCAGCGTTGGTATTAGACTGGCGGCACCCCCATGCGCCCCCATGTTTTCTGACGCTCCGGACGCAATGGCGCCACCCCCGTCTCGCTGTGACCTTGCGTCGCGGAGCTAGGCGGTTGGCTAGGGCCAGAATCATATACGAATCCGCAGTTAGCGTGACATGTTCATCACATACGACTCTTGACTTAGCGGGTTTTCACTCTTGGCCCCTTAGTGGCAGTATGGGAGAATGACAGTCTGTTACATTTTCCATCACATACGAGTCTTGAGTTAGCGCTTTTTCAGTCTTGGCCCCTTAGTGGCAGTATGGGAGAATGACAGTCTGTTACATTTTTCATCACATATGAGTCTTGAGTTAGCGCGTATTCACTCTTGGCCCCTTAGTGGCAGTATGGGAGAATGACAGTCTGTTACATTTTCCATCACATACGAGTCTTGAGTTAGCGCTTTTTCACTCTTGGCCCCTTAGTGGCAGTATGGGAGAATGACAGTCTGTTACATTTTCCATCACATACGAGTCTTGAGTTAGCGCGTATTCACTCTTGGCCCCTTAGTGGCAGTATGGGAGAATGACAGTCTGTTACATGTTCATCACATATGACTCTTGAGTTAGCGCCTGGAGGTTTGCTAGGGCCGGAATCATATACGAACCCGCAGGTATACCATGGGTTTGAGATTTTTTCGGCTCTGCTTAAGGCTTTAACCCTTGCGAGGTTAGCTTAAGTGGGGCACAGTGCACCAGTACTTATCGGTGCTTAAGCCTGGTTGTCCGTGGGGGGGGTGGTACCCAGAGGGGGGGGGCGTTTGCCACTTTGTGTTGCGGGCTTAGCATAGAGGGTGTTAGCTAGTTTGATTAGCGTGTTTATTTTGGGTTAAGTTTAGGAGTAGGATACAGGGTAATGCTCCCAGGCTCACACACACGCGCGCAGGGGACAGAGAGGAGTCTTTGGAGCCTCTGTGAGCAGCTGCGGCCTGTGTGAGAACACGCACTGTCTCCTAGGCCTCTCTGTGCCTCTCCGAGCGTCAGGGGTCAAACCAGAGGTCAAGCTGTAGCTAGTAGGCCTCTGACAAGGCCTCGGCCTAAGTTTGGGCCTCTGTGAGTAGCCGCAGCCCGTGTGAGCACAAGCACTCTTCCCCAAGCCTCTCCAAGCATCAGGGGTCAAGTCAGAGGTCAGCAGTAGCTAGTAGGCCTCTCACAAGGCCTCAGCCTAAGCTGGAGGATTGGGTTAGATTGTAAATTAATTTTGGGAGAACAGAGTCTAGGTTGTGCTAGCTGTGGAAAAGGGGATAGGGAAGAGGTTGGGCCTCTGTTCGTGTATTAATCGGGGTTAAGTTTAGATGTAGGATACAGGGTAATGCTCCCAGGCTCACACACACGCGCGCAGGGGACAGAGAGGAGTCTTTGGAGCCTCTGTGAGCAGCTGGGGCCTGTGGGTGGGTGTGTGTGTGTGTAGGGGTGCTGCAGTGGGTATAGCACAGCATCTAGGCCCAACTTTAATAATAATAATGTAATAATAATAATAAGTTGGGGCCTCTCTGAGCAGCTGGAGCCTCTCTGAGCAACAGGCCCCTCTCACTGTCCCTCTCTATCACCTGCGCGCGCGTGTGTGCGTGTGTGTGGCTGTGCTTGGTGGGGGGGGTCTAGCGCAGCTCTCTGTGTCTCTCCCTGCTCCTAGGCCCGAGTTGAGCCCGTCTGAGCACAAGCACTCATCCCCAGGCCTCTCCCGGCCCGTCCCGTCACAGTAGCTAGTAGGCCTCTCACAAGGCCTTAGCCTAAGCTAATGTGTGTGTGTTTGGGGGGGGGTGGGGGAGGGGGCGCTCAGGATCGGGTGAGATTCTAGATTAATTTTGACGCTCCGGACGCAACGCCGCCACCCCCGTCTCGCTGTGACCTTGCGTCGCGGAGATAGGCGGTTGGCTAGGGCCGGAATCGTATGTGAATCCGCAGCTAGCGTGACATGTTCATCACATACGACTCTTGACTTAGCGGGTTTTCACTCTTGGCCCCTTAGTGGCAGTATGGGAGAATGACAGTCTGTTACATTTTCCATCACATACGACTCTTGACTTAGCGGGTTTTCACTCTTGGCCCCTTAGTGGCAGTATGGGAGAATGACAGTCTGTTACATTTTCCATCACATACGAGTCTTGAGTTAGCGCTTTTTCACTCTTGGCCCCTTAGTGGCAGTATGGGAGAATGACAGTCTGTTACATTTTTCATCACATATGAGTCTTGAGTTAGCGCGTATTCACTCTTGGCCCCTTAGTGGCAGTATGGGAGAATGACAGTCTGTTACATTTTTCATCACATATGAGTCTTGAGTTAGCGCGTATTCACTCTTGGCCCCTTAGTGGCAGTATGGGAGAATGACAGTCTGTTACATTTTCCATCACATACGAGTCTTGAGTTAGCGCTTTTTCACTCTTGGCCCCTTAGTGGCAGTATGGGAGAATGACAGTCTGTTACATTTTCCATCACATACGAGTCTTGAGTTAGCGCTTTTTCAGTCTTGGCCCCTTAGTGGCAGTATGGGAGAATGACAGTCTGTTACATGTTCATCACATATGACTCTTGAGTTAGCGCCTGGAGGTTTGCTAGGGCCGGAATCATATACGAACCCGCAGGTATACCATGGGTTTGAGATTTTTTCGGCTCTGCTTAAGGCTTTAACCCTTGCGAGGTTAGCTTAAGTGGGGCACAGTGCACCAGTACTTATCGGTGCTTAAGCCTGGTTGTCCGTGGGGGGGGTGGTACCCAGAGGGGGGGGGCGTTTGCCACTTTGTGTTGCGGGCTTAGCATAGAGGGTGTTAGCTAGTTTGATTAGCGTGTTTATTTTGGGTTAAGTTTAGGAGTAGGATACAGGGTAATGCTCCCAGGCTCACACACACGCGCGCAGGGGACAGAGAGGAGTCTTTGGAGCCTCTGTGAGCAGCTGGGGCCTGTGGGTGGGTGTGTGTGTGTGTAGGGGTGCTGCAGTGGGTATAGCACAGCATCTAGGCCCAAGCATCTAGGCACAGCATCTAGGCCCAACTTTAATAATAATAATGTAATAATAATAATAAGTTGGGGCCTCTCTGAGCAGCTGGAGCCTCTCTGAGCAACAGGCCCCTCTCACTGTCCCTCTCTATCACCTGCGCGCGCGTGTGTGCGTGTGTGTGGCTGTGCTTGGTGGGGGGGGTCTAGCGCAGCTCTCTGTGTCTCTCCCTGCTCCTAGGCCCAAGTTGAGCCCGTCTGAGCACAAGCACTCATCCCCAGGCCTCTCCCGGCCCGTCCGATCACAGTAGCTAGTAGGCCTCTCACAAGGCCTTAGCTTAAGCTAATGTGTGTGTGTTTGGGGGGGAGGGGGGGGGGCGCTCAGGATCGGGTGAGATTCTAGATTAATTTTGACGCACCGGACGCAATGCCGCCATCCCCGTCTCGCTGTGACCTTGCGTCGCGGAGCTAGGAGGTTTGCTAGGGCCGGAATCATATACGAACCCGCAGGTATACCATGGGTTTGAGATTTTTTCGGCTCTGCTTAAGGCTTTAACCCTTGCGAGGTTAGCTTAAGTGGGGCACAGTGCACCAGTACTTATCGGTGCTTAAGCCTGGTTGTCCGTGGGGGGGGTGGTACCCAGAGGGGGGGGGCGTTTGCCACTTTGTGTTGCGGGCTTAGCATAGAGGGTGTTAGCTAGTTTGATTAGCGTGTTTAATTTGGGTTAAGTTTAGGAGTAGGATACAGGGTAATGCTCCCAGGCTCACACACACGCGCGCAGGGGACAGAGAGGAGTCTTTGGAGCCTCTGTGAGCAGCTGCGGCCTGTGTGAGAACACGCACTGTCTCCTAGGCCTCTCTGTGCCTCTCCGAGCGTCAGGGCTCAAACCAGAGGTCAAGCTGTAGCTAGTAGGCCTCTGACAAGGCCTCGGCCTAAGTTTGGGCCTCTGTGAGTAGCCGCAGCCCGTGTGAGCACAAGCACTCTTCCCCAAGCCTCTCCAAGCATCAGGGGTCAAGTCAGAGGTCAGCAGTAGCTAGTAGGCCTCTCACAAGGCCTCAGCCTAAGCTGGAGGATTGGGTTAGATTGTAAATTAATTTTGGGAGAACAGAGTCTAGGTTGTGCTAGCTGTGGAAAAGGGGATAGGGAAGAGGTTGGGCCTCTGTTCGTGTATTAATCGGGGTTAAGTTTAGATGTAGGATACAGGGTAATGCTCCCAGGCTCACACACACGCGCGCAGGGGACAGAGAGGAGTCTTTGGAGCCTCTGTGAGCAGCTGGGGCCTGTGGGTGGGTGTGTGTGTGTGTAGGGGTGCTGCAGTGGGTATAGCACAGCATCTAGGCCCAACTTTAATAATAATAATGTAATAATAATAATAAGTTGGGGCCTCTCTGAGCAGCTGGAGCCTCTCTGAGCAACAGGCCCCTCTCACTGTCCCTCTCTATCACCTGCGCGCGCGTGTGTGCGTGTGTGTGGCTGTGCTTGGTGGGGGGGGTCTAGCGCAGCTCTCTGTGTCTCTCCCTGCTCCTAGGCCCAAGTTGAGCCCGTCTGAGCACAAGCACTCATCCCCAGGCCTCTCCCGGCCCGTCCCGTCACAGTAGCTAGTAGGCCTCTCACAAGGCCTTAGCCTAAGCTAATGTGTGTGTGTTTGGGGGGGGGTGGGGGAGTGGGCGCTCAGGATCGGGTGAGATTCTAGATTAATTTTGACGCTCCGGACGCAACGCCGCCACCCCCGTCTCGCTGTGACCTTGCGTCGCGGAGATAGGCGGTTGGCTAGGGCCGGAATCGTATGTGAATCCGCAGCTAGCGTGACATGTTCATCACATACGACTCTTGACTTAGCGGGTTTTCACTCTTGGCCCCTTAGTGGCAGTATGGGAGAATGACAGTCTGTTACATTTTCCATCACATACGACTCTTGACTTAGCGGGTTTTCACTCTTGGCCCCTTAGTGGCAGTATGGGAGAATGACAGTCTGTTACATTTTCCATCACATACGAGTCTTGAGTTAGCGCTTTTTCACTCTTGGCCCCTTAGTGGCAGTATGGGAGAATGACAGTCTGTTACATTTTTCATCACATATGAGTCTTGAGTTAGCGCGTATTCACTCTTGGCCCCTTAGTGGCAGTATGGGAGAATGACAGTCTGTTAAATTTTTCATCACATATGAGTCTTGAGTTAGCGCGTATTCACTCTTGGCCCCTTAGTGGCAGTATGGGAGAATGACAGTCTGTTACATTTTCCATCACATACGAGTCTTGAGTTAGCGCTTTTTCACTCTTGGCCCCTTAGTGGCAGTATGGGAGAATGACAGTCTGTTACATTTTCCATCACATACGACTCTTGACTTAGCGGGTTTTCACTCTTGGCCCCTTAGTGGCAGTATGGGAGAATGACAGTCTGTTACATTTTCCATCACATATGAGTCTTGAGTTAGCGCGTATTCACTCTTGGCCCCTTAGTGGCAGTATGGGAGAATGACAGTCTGTTACATTTTCCATCACATACGAGTCTTGAGTTAGCGCTTTTTCACTCTTGGCCCCTTAGTGGCAGTATGGGAGAATGACAGTCTGTTACATTTTCCATCACATACGAGTCTTGAGTTAGCGCTTTTTCAGTCTTGGCCCCTTAGTGGCAGTATGGGAGAATGACAGTCTGTTACATGTTCATCACATATGACTCTTGAGTTAGCGCCTGGAGGTTTGCTAGGGCCGGAATCATATACGAACCCGCAGGTATACCATGGGTTTGAGATTTTTTCGGCTCTGCTTAAGGCTTTAACCCTTGCGAGGTTAGCTTAAGTGGGGCACAGTGCACCAGTACTTATCGGTGCTTAAGCCTGGTTGTCCGTGGGGGGGGTGGTACCCAGAGGGGGGGGGCGTTTGCCACTTTGTGTTGCGGGCTTAGCATAGAGGGTGTTAGCTAGTTTGATTAGCGTGTTTAATTTGGGTTAAGTTTAGGAGTAGGATACAGGGTAATGCTCCCAGGCTCACACACACGCGCGCAGGGGACAGAGAGGAGTCTTTGGAGCCTCTGTGAGCAGCTGCGGCCTGTGTGAGAACACGCACTGTCTCCTAGGCCTCTCTGTGCCTCTCCGAGCGTCAGGGCTCAAAGCAGAGGTCAAGCTGTAGCTAGTAGGCCTCTGACAAGGCCTCGGCCTAAGTTTGGGCCTCTGTGAGTAGCCGCAGCCCGTGTGAGCACAAGCACTCTTCCCCAAGCCTCTCCAAGCATCAGGGGTCAAGTCAGAGGTCAGCAGTAGCTAGTAGGCCTCTCACAAGGCCTCAGCCTAAGCTGGAGGATTGGGTTAGATTGTAAATTAATTTTGGGAGAACAGAGTCTAGGTTGTGCTAGCTGTGGAAAAGGGGATAGGGAAGAGGTTGGGCCTCTGTTCGTGTATTAATCGGGGTTAAGTTTAGATGTAGGATACAGGGTAATGCTCCCAGGCTCACACACACGCGCGCAGGGGACAGAGAGGAGTCTTTGGAGCCTCTGTGAGCAGCTGGGGCCTGTGGGTGGGTGTGTGTGTGTGTAGGGGTGCTGCAGTGGGTATAGCACAGCATCTAGGCCCAACTTTAATAATAATAATGTAATAATAATAATAAGTCGGGGCCTCTCTGAGCAGCTGGAGCCTCTCTGAGCAACAGGCCCCTCTCACTGTCCCTCTCTATCACCTGCGCGCGCGTGCGTGCGTGTGTGTGGCTGTGCTTGGTGGGGGGGGTCTAGCGCAGCTCTCTGTGTCTCTCCCTGCTCCTAGGCCCGAGTTGAGCCCGTCTGAGCACAAGCACTCATCCCCAGGCCTCTCCCGGCCCGTCCCGTCACAGTAGCTAGTAGGCCTCTCACAAGGCCTTAGCCTAAGCTAATGTGTGTGTGTTTGGGGGGGGGTGGGGGAGGGGGCGCTCAGGATCGGGTGAGATTCTAGATTAATTTTGACGCTCCGGACGCAACGCCGCCACCCCCGTCTCGCTGTGACCTTGCGTCGCGGAGATAGGCGGTTGGCTAGGGCCGGAATCGTATGTGAATCCGCAGCTAGCGTGACATGTTCATCACATACGACTCTTGACTTAGCGGGTTTTCACTCTTGGCCCCTTAGTGGCAGTATGGGAGAATGACAGTCTGTTACATTTTCCATCACATACGACTCTTGACTTAGCGGGTTTTCACTCTTGGCCCCTTAGTGGCAGTATGGGAGAATGACAGTCTGTTACATTTTCCATCACATACGAGTCTTGAGTTAGCGCTTTTTCACTCTTGGCCCCTTAGTGGCAGTATGGGAGAATGACAGTCTGTTACATTTTTCATCACATACGAGTCTTGAGTTAGCGCGTATTCACTCTTGGCCCCTTAGTGGCAGTATGGGAGAATGACAGTCTGTTACATTTTTCATCACATATGAGTCTTGAGTTAGCGCGTATTCACTCTTGGCCCCTTAGTGGCAGTATGGGAGAATGACAGTCTGTTACATTTTCCATCACATACGAGTCTTGAGTTAGCGCTTTTTCACTCTTGGCCCCTTAGTGGCAGTATGGGAGAATGACAGTCTGTTACATTTTCCATCACATACGAGTCTTGAGTTAGCGCTTTTTCAGTCTTGGCCCCTTAGTGGCAGTATGGGAGAATGACAGTCTGTTACATGTTCATCACATATGACTCTTGAGTTAGCGCCTGGAGGTTTGCTAGGGCCGGAATCATATACGAACCCGCAGGTATACCATGGGTTTGAGATTTTTTCGGCTCTGCTTAAGGCTTTAACCCTTGCGAGGTTAGCTTAAGTGGGGCACAGTGCACCAGTACTTATCGGTGCTTAAGCCTGGTTGTCCGTGGGGGGGGTGGTACCCAGAGGGGGGGGGCGTTTGCCACTTTGTGTTGCGGGCTTAGCATAGAGGGTGTTAGCTAGTTTGATTAGTGTGTTTAATTTGGGTTAAGTTTAGGAGTAGGATACAGGGTAATGCTCCCAGGCTCACACACACGCGCGCAGGGGACAGAGAGGAGTCTTTGGAGCCTCTGTGAGCAGCTGCGGCCTGTGTGAGAACACGCACTGTCTCCTAGGCCTCTCTGTGCCTCTCCGAGCGTCAGGGCTCAAACCAGAGGTCAAGCTGTAGCTAGTAGGCCTCTGACAAGGCCTCGGCCTAAGTTTGGGCCTCTGTGAGTAGCCGCAGCCCGTGTGAGCACAAGCACTCTTCCCCAAGCCTCTCCAAGCATCAGGGGTCAAGTCAGAGGTCAGCAGTAGCTAGTAGGCCTCTCACAAGGCCTCAGCCTAAGCTGGAGGATTGGGTTAGATTGTAAATTAATTTTGGGAGAACAGAGTCTAGGTTGTGCTAGCTGTGGAAAAGGGGATAGGGAAGAGGTTGGGCCTCTGTTCGTGTATTAATCGGGGTTAAGTTTAGATGTAGGATACAGGGTAATGCTCCCAGGCTCACACACACGCGCGCAGGGGACAGAGAGGAGTCTTTGGAGCCTCTGTGAGCAGCTGGGGCCTGTGGGTGGGTGTGTGTGTGTGTAGGGGTGCTGCAGTGGGTATAGCACAGCATCTAGGCCCAACTTTAATAATAATAATGTAATAATAATAATAAGTTGGGGCCTCTCTGAGCAGCTGGAGCCTCTCTGAGCAACAGGCCCCTCTCACTGTCCCTCTCTATCACCTGCGCGCGCGTGTGTGCGTGTGTGTGGCTGTGCTTGGTGGGGGGGGTCTAGCGCAGCTCTCTGTGTCTCTCCCTGCTCCTAGGCCCGAGTTGAGCCCGTCTGAGCACAAGCACTCATCCCCAGGCCTCTCCCGGCCCGTCCCGTCGCAGTAGCTAGTAGGCCTCTCACAAGGCCTTAGCCTAAGCTAATGTGTGTGTGTTTGGGGGGGGGTGGGGGAGGGGGCGCTCAGGATCGGGTGAGATTCTAGATTAATTTTGACGCTCCGGACGCAACGCCGCCACCCCCGTCTCGCTGTGACCTTGCGTCGCGGAGATAGGCGGTTGGCTAGGGCCAGAATCGTATGTGAATCCGCAGCTAGCGTGACATGTTCATCACATACGACTCTTGACTTAGCGGGTTTTCACTCTTGGCCCCTTAGTGGCAGTATGGGAGAATGACAGTCTGTTACATTTTCCATCACATACGACTCTTGACTTAGCGGGTTTTCACTCTTGGCCCCTTAGTGGCAGTATGGGAGAATGACAGTCTGTTACATTTTTCATCACATACGAGTCTTGAGTTAGCGCGTATTCACTCTTGGCCCCTTAGTGGCAGTATGGGAGAATGACAGTCTGTTACATTTTTCATCACATATGAGTCTTGAGTTAGCGCGTATTCACTCTTGGCCCCTTAGTGGCAGTATGGGAGAATGACAGTCTGTTACATTTTCCATCACATACGAGTCTTGAGTTAGGGTTAGGGTTAGGGTTAGGGTTAGGGTTAGGGTTAGGATAGGGGGTAATAGCCACAAGTGCACCGGGGTGCAGTTGGTTTTTTAGGGTTAGGGTTAGGAATAGGGGTAAAAACCACCGATCAGTCATCGACTGATCTCTGCTGATGTCCTTATCTCATCATATCTCCGGATAGGAAGGTCATAGAGACTTCAGACCAAGTGCCCTGGATTTCTATGGGTCAGACCTTTCGATAGAGACCACCCTCGACTTCCTCCGATAACAGGAAGTTGGTTAAAAACCGGAAATAAAACTTAAAATCCTTATATCTCGAGAACGGAAGGTCGTAGAGACATGGGGACAAGTTCCCCGGCTTCCTCGTGGCCGGTTTTGGGGAGGCGGAAAAGAAAATATTTGACCTATGACCTTTCGTTCGGAAGTTATAGCCGTTTTTAGTTTCCCCATTGAAATGAATGGGAAAAATCAAAAATTCTTCTAAGTCCAAAGTGGGTTTTGAAAAAAGTTCCCCCAGAAAGTGTATAGGAGTACGTTTCAGATGATTCTGAGTCGAATGGCATACCTTTGTAGTGAACTTTTTTTTTTTCCCTAACAAATTTTTTTTACTGTTTGAGTGGATAGATCTTTGAAAATGACTTACTGTTGCACCCCTCCATTTCGCCACTAGGGGTAGGGTTCGAGAGTTATGAAAGAAAATGTGTTTGAATGGAAACCCAATGGAAATATGTTGGACGAATGGTTAGGGTTAGGGTTAGGACAAGGGTATGGTATGGTATGATAGGGGGTAATAGCCACAAGTGCACCGGGGTGCAGTTGGTTAGGGTTAGGGTTAGGATAGGGGGTAATAGCCAAAAGTTAGGGTTAGGGTTAGGGTTAGGGTTAGGGTTAGGGTTAGGGTTAGGATAGGAGGTAATAGCCACAAGTGCACCGGGGTGCAGTTGGTTTTTTGGCCACAAGTCGTGCAGCGTTGGTATTAGACTGGCGGCACCCCCATGCGCCCCCATGTTTTCTGACGCTCCGGACGCAATGGCGCCACCCCCGTCTCGCTGTGACCTTGCGTCGCGGAGCTAGGCGGTTGGCTAGGGCCAGAATCATATACGAATCCGCAGTTAGCGTGCTTCCACATGCGGGGGGGGGTCGGGATTCACATGTGAGCGCCTCCCTAGCGTGACTAGTGTCGCCCTCGTGTGGAAATCAGGCAGCTATGCCTCAGTGTTTTCACTCTCACTATCCCTGACTATGATAGGAGGTAATAGCCACAAGTGCACCGGGGTGCAGTTGGTTTTTTGGCCACAAGTCGTGCAGCGTTGGTATTAGACTGGCGGCACCCCCATGCGCCCCCATGTTTTCTGACGCTCCGGACGCAATGGCGCCACCCCCGTCTCGCTGTGACCTTGCGTCGCGGAGCTAGGCGGTTGGCTAGGGCCAGAATCATATACGAATCCGCAGTTAGCGTGCTTCCACATGCGGGGGGGGGGTCGGGATTCACATGTGAGCGCCTCCCTAGCGTGACTAGTGTCGCCCTCGTGTGGAAATCAGGCAGCTATGCCTCAGTGTTTTCACTCTCACTATCCCTGACTATGATAGGAGGTAATAGCCACAAGTGCACCGGGGTGCAGTTGGTTTTTTGGCCACAAGTCGTGCAGCGTTGGTATTAGACTGGCGGCACCCCCATGCGCCCCCATGTTTTCTGACGCTCCGGACGCAATGGCGCCACCCCCGTCTCGCTGTGACCTTGCGTCGCGGAGCTAGGCGGTTGGCTAGGGCCAGAATCATATACGAATCCGCAGTTAGCGTGACATGTTCATCACATACGACTCTTGACTTAGCGGGTTTTCACTCTTGGCCCCTTAGTGGCAGTATGGGAGAATGACAGTCTGTTACATTTTCCATCACATACGAGTCTTGAGTTAGCGCTTTTTCAGTCTTGGCCCCTTAGTGGCAGTATGGGAGAATGACAGTCTGTTACATTTTTCATCACATATGAGTCTTGAGTTAGCGCGTATTCACTCTTGGCCCCTTAGTGGCAGTATGGGAGAATGACAGTCTGTTACATTTTCCATCACATACGAGTCTTGAGTTAGCGCTTTTTCACTCTTGGCCCCTTAGTGGCAGTATGGGAGAATGACAGTCTGTTACATTTTCCATCACATACGAGTCTTGAGTTAGCGCGTATTCACTCTTGGCCCCTTAGTGGCAGTATGGGAGAATGACAGTCTGTTACATGTTCATCACATATGACTCTTGAGTTAGCGCCTGGAGGTTTGCTAGGGCCGGAATCATATACGAACCCGCAGGTATACCATGGGTTTGAGATTTTTTCGGCTCTGCTTAAGGCTTTAACCCTTGCGAGGTTAGCTTAAGTGGGGCACAGTGCACCAGTACTTATCGGTGCTTAAGCCTGGTTGTCCGTGGGGGGGGTGGTACCCAGAGGGGGGGGGCGTTTGCCACTTTGTGTTGCGGGCTTAGCATAGAGGGTGTTAGCTAGTTTGATTAGCGTGTTTATTTTGGGTTAAGTTTAGGAGTAGGATACAGGGTAATGCTCCCAGGCTCACACACACGCGCGCAGGGGACAGAGAGGAGTCTTTGGAGCCTCTGTGAGCAGCTGCGGCCTGTGTGAGAACACGCACTGTCTCCTAGGCCTCTCTGTGCCTCTCCGAGCGTCAGGGGTCAAACCAGAGGTCAAGCTGTAGCTAGTAGGCCTCTGACAAGGCCTCGGCCTAAGTTTGGGCCTCTGTGAGTAGCCGCAGCCCGTGTGAGCACAAGCACTCTTCCCCAAGCCTCTCCAAGCATCAGGGGTCAAGTCAGAGGTCAGCAGTAGCTAGTAGGCCTCTCACAAGGCCTCAGCCTAAGCTGGAGGATTGGGTTAGATTGTAAATTAATTTTGGGAGAACAGAGTCTAGGTTGTGCTAGCTGTGGAAAAGGGGATAGGGAAGAGGTTGGGCCTCTGTTCGTGTATTAATCGGGGTTAAGTTTAGATGTAGGATACAGGGTAATGCTCCCAGGCTCACACACACGCGCGCAGGGGACAGAGAGGAGTCTTTGGAGCCTCTGTGAGCAGCTGGGGCCTGTGGGTGGGTGTGTGTGTGTGTAGGGGTGCTGCAGTGGGTATAGCACAGCATCTAGGCCCAACTTTAATAATAATAATGTAATAATAATAATAAGTTGGGGCCTCTCTGAGCAGCTGGAGCCTCTCTGAGCAACAGGCCCCTCTCACTGTCCCTCTCTATCACCTGCGCGCGCGTGTGTGCGTGTGTGTGGCTGTGCTTGGTGGGGGGGGTCTAGCGCAGCTCTCTGTGTCTCTCCCTGCTCCTAGGCCCGAGTTGAGCCCGTCTGAGCACAAGCACTCATCCCCAGGCCTCTCCCGGCCCGTCCCGTCACAGTAGCTAGTAGGCCTCTCACAAGGCCTTAGCCTAAGCTAATGTGTGTGTGTTTGGGGGGGGGTGGGGGAGGGGGCGCTCAGGATCGGGTGAGATTCTAGATTAATTTTGACGCTCCGGACGCAACGCCGCCACCCCCGTCTCGCTGTGACCTTGCGTCGCGGAGATAGGCGGTTGGCTAGGGCCGGAATCGTATGTGAATCCGCAGCTAGCGTGACATGTTCATCACATACGACTCTTGACTTAGCGGGTTTTCACTCTTGGCCCCTTAGTGGCAGTATGGGAGAATGACAGTCTGTTACATTTTCCATCACATACGACTCTTGACTTAGCGGGTTTTCACTCTTGGCCCCTTAGTGGCAGTATGGGAGAATGACAGTCTGTTACATTTTCCATCACATACGAGTCTTGAGTTAGCGCTTTTTCACTCTTGGCCCCTTAGTGGCAGTATGGGAGAATGACAGTCTGTTACATTTTTCATCACATATGAGTCTTGAGTTAGCGCGTATTCACTCTTGGCCCCTTAGTGGCAGTATGGGAGAATGACAGTCTGTTACATTTTTCATCACATATGAGTCTTGAGTTAGCGCGTATTCACTCTTGGCCCCTTAGTGGCAGTATGGGAGAATGACAGTCTGTTACATTTTCCATCACATACGAGTCTTGAGTTAGCGCTTTTTCACTCTTGGCCCCTTAGTGGCAGTATGGGAGAATGACAGTCTGTTACATTTTCCATCACATACGAGTCTTGAGTTAGCGCTTTTTCAGTCTTGGCCCCTTAGTGGCAGTATGGGAGAATGACAGTCTGTTACATGTTCATCACATATGACTCTTGAGTTAGCGCCTGGAGGTTTGCTAGGGCCGGAATCATATACGAACCCGCAGGTATACCATGGGTTTGAGATTTTTTCGGCTCTGCTTAAGGCTTTAACCCTTGCGAGGTTAGCTTAAGTGGGGCACAGTGCACCAGTACTTATCGGTGCTTAAGCCTGGTTGTCCGTGGGGGGGGTGGTACCCAGAGGGGGGGGGCGTTTGCCACTTTGTGTTGCGGGCTTAGCATAGAGGGTGTTAGCTAGTTTGATTAGCGTGTTTATTTTGGGTTAA
>NC_055976.1:32229984-32244984 GCF_018492685.1 Alosa sapidissima | reverse complement strand
CTAACCCTAACCCTAACCCTAACCCTAACCCTAACCCTAACCCTAACCCTAACCCTAACCCTAACCCTAACCCTAACCCTAACCCTAACCCTAACCCTAACCCTAACCCTAACCCTAACCCTAACCCTAACCCTAACCCTAACCCTAACCCTAACCCTAACCCTAACCCTAACCCTAACCCTAACCCTAACCCTTTCATCCCTTATCCTAACCCTAACCCTAACCCTAACCCTAACCCTAACCCTAGTCGATGACTGATCGGTGGTTTTTACCCCTATTCCTATTCCTAACCCTAACCCTAAAAACCAACTGCACCCCGGTGCACTTTTGGCTATTACCCCCTATCATACCCTTGTCCTAACCCTAACCATTCGTCCAACATATTTCCATTGGGTTTCCATTCAAACACATTTTCTTTCATAACTCTCGAACCCTACCCCTAGTGGCGAAATGGAGGGGTGCAACAGTAAGTCATTTTCAAAGATCTATCCACTCAAACAGTAAAAAAAATTTGTTAGGGAAAAAAAAAAGTTCACTACAAAGGTATGCCCTTCGACTCAGAATCATCTGAAACGTACTCCTATACACTTTCTGGGGGAACTTTTTTCAAAACCCACTTTGGACTTAGAAGAATTTTTGATTTTTCCCATTCATTTCAATGGGGAAACTAAAAACGGCTATAACTTCCGAACGAAAGGTCATAGGTCAAATATTTTCTTTTCCGCCTCCCCAAAACCGGCCACGAGGAAGCCGGGGAACTTGTCCGCTTCTCTCTACGACCTTCCGTTCTCGAGATACAGCCAATGCTAACTCTACTTTCCGGTTTTACACCAACTTCCGGTTATGGGAGGAAGTCGAGGGTGGTCTCCACGGATAGCCCGTGGTCCTGGGGTTACATAGCAAGTGACCCCATGTCTTTACCACCTTCCTAGCCAGGGTTATTAGCCTGGCAAAAATGTCCGATGCTAAAGTTAGGGGGTAACTTTAGCGCCTTTTCACCCTATAACCTAACCCTAACCCTAACCCTAACCCTAACCCTAACCCTAACCCTAACCCTAACCCTAACCCTAACCCTAACCCTAACCCTAACCCTAACCCTAACCCTTTCATCCCTTATCCTAACCCTAACCCTAACCCTAACCCTAACCCTAACCCTAGTCGATGACTGATCGGTGGTTTTTACCCCTATTCCTATTCCTAACCCTAACCCTAAAAACCAACTGCACCCCGGTGCACTTTTGGCTATTACCCCCTATCCTAACCCTAACCCTAACCCTAACCCTAACCCTAACCCTAACCCTAACCCTAACCCTAACCCTAACCCTAACCCTAACCCTAACCCTAACCCTAACCCTAACCCTAACCCTAACCCTAACCCTAACCCTAACCCTAACCCTAACCCTAACCCTAACCCTAACCCTAACCCTAACCCTAACCCTAACCCTAACCCTAACCCTAACCCTAACCCTAACCCTAACCCTAACCCTAACCCTAACCCTAACCCTAACCCTAACCCTAACCCTAACCCTAACCCTAACCCTAACCCTAACCCTAACCCTAACCCTAACCCTAACCCTAACCCTAACCCTAACCCTAACCCTAACCCTAACCCTAACCCTAACCCTAACCCTAACCCTAACCCTAACCCTAACCCTAACCCTAACCCTAACCCTAACCCTAACCCTAACCCTAACCCTAACCCTAACCCTAACCCTAACCCTAACCCTAACACTAACCCTAACCCTAACCCTAACCCTAACCCTAACCCTAACCCTAACCCTAACCCTAACCCTAACCCTAACCCTAACCCTAACCCTAACCCTAACCCTAACCCTAACCCTAACCCTAACCCTAACCCTAACCCTAACCCTAACCCTAACCCTAACCCTAACCCTAACCCTAACCCTAACCCTAACCCTAACCCTAACCCTAACCCTAACCCTAACCCTAACCCTAACCCTAACCCTTTCATCCCTTATCCTAACCCTAACCCTAACCCTAACCCTAACCCTAACCCTAGTCGATGACTGATCGGTGGTTTTTACCCCTATTCCTATTCCTAACCCTAACCCTAAAAACCAACTGCACCCCGGTGCACTTTTGGCTATTACCCCCTATCATACCCTTGTCCTAACCCTAACCATTCGTCCAACATATTTCCATTGGGTTTCCATTCAAACACATTTTCTTTCATAACTCTCGAACCCTACCCCTAGTGGCGAAATGGAGGGGTGCAACAGTAAGTCATTTTCAAAGATCTATCCACTCAAACAGTAAAAAAAATTTGTTAGGGAAAAAAAAAAGTTCACTACAAAGGTATGCCCTTCGACTCAGAATCATCTGAAACGTACTCCTATACACTTTCTGGGGGAACTTTTTTCAAAACCCACTTTGGACTTAGAAGAATTTTTGATTTTTCCCATTCATTTCAATGGGGAAACTAAAAACGGCTATAACTTCCGAACGAAAGGTCATAGGTCAAATATTTTCTTTTCCGCCTCCCCAAAACCGGCCACGAGGAAGCCGGGGAACTTGTCCGCTTCTCTCTACGACCTTCCGTTCTCGAGATACAGCCAATGCTAACTCTACTTTCCGGTTTTACACCAACTTCCGGTTATGGGAGGAAGTCGAGGGTGGTCTCCACGGATAGCCCGTGGTCCTGGGGTTACATAGCAAGTGACCCCATGTCTTTACCACCTTCCTAGCCAGGGTTATTAGCCTGGCAAAAATGTCCGATGCTAAAGTTAGGGGGTAACTTTAGCGCCTTTTCACCCTATAACCTAACCCTAACCCTAACCCTAACCCTAACCCTAACCCTAACCCTAACCCTAACCCTAACCCTAACCCTAACCCTAACCCTAACCCTTTCATCCCTTATCCTAACCCTAACCCTAACCCTAACCCTAACCCTAACCCTAGTCGATGACTGATCGGTGGTTTTTACCCCTATTCCTATTCCTAACCCTAACCCTAAAAACCAACTGCACCCCGGTGCACTTTTGGCTATTACCCCCTATCATACCCTTGTCCTAACCCTAACCATTCGTCCAACATATTTCCATTGGGTTTCCATTCAAACACATTTTCTTTCATAACTCTCGAACCCTACCCCTAGTGGCGAAATGGAGGGGTGCAACAGTAAGTCATTTTCAAAGATCTATCCACTCAAACAGTAAAAAAAATTTGTTAGGGAAAAAAAAAAGTTCACTACAAAGGTATGCCCTTCGACTCAGAATCATCTGAAACGTACTCCTATACACTTTCTGGGGGAACTTTTTTCAAAACCCACTTTGGACTTAGAAGAATTTTTGATTTTTCCCATTCATTTCAATGGGGAAACTAAAAACGGCTATAACTTCCGAACGAAAGGTCATAGGTCAAATATTTTCTTTTCCGCCTCCCCAAAACCGGCCACGAGGAAGCCGGGGAACTTGTCCGCTTCTCTCTACGACCTTCCGTTCTCGAGATACAGCCAATGCTAACTCTACTTTCCGGTTTTACACCAACTTCCGGTTATGGGAGGAAGTCGAGGGTGGTCTCCACGGATAGCCCGTGGTCCTGGGGTTACATAGCAAGTGACCCCATGTCTTTACCACCTTCCTAGCCAGGGTTATTAGCCTGGCAAAAATGTCCGATGCTAAAGTTAGGGGGTAACTTTAGCGCCTTTTCACCCTATAACCTAACCCTAACCCTAACCCTAACCCTAACCCTATACACTTTCTGGGGGAACTTTTTTCAAAACCCACTTTGGACTTAGAAGAATTTTTGATTTTTCCCATTCATTTCAATGGGGAAACTAAAAACGGCTATAACTTCCGAACGAAAGGTCATAGGTCAAATATTTTCTTTTCCGCCTCCCCATAACCGGCCACGAGGAAGCCGGGGAACTTGTCCCCATGTCTCTACGACCTTCCGTTCTCGAGATATAAGGATTTTAAGTTTTATTTCCGGTTTTTAACCAACTTCCTGTTATCGGAGGAAGTCGAGGGTGGTCTCTATCGAAAGGTCTGGCCCTTAGAAATCCAGGGCACTTGGTCTGAAGTCTCTATGACCTTCCTATCCGGAGATATGATGAGATAAGGACATCAGCAGAGATCAGTCGATGACTGATCGGTGGTTTTTACCCCTATTCCTAACCCTAACCCTAACCCTAACCCTAACCCTAACCCTAACCCTAACCCCGAATCCAACGGAACCGGTCTCGAGTCGATACGACCTTCCGTTCGGGAGTTATTGCCAAATCCCTCACTTCGTTTGGTTTTCATCCCTTATCCTAACCCTAACCCTAACCCTAACCCTAACCCTAACCCTAGTCGATGACTGATCGGTGGTTTTTACCCCTATTCCTATTCCTAACCCTAACCCTAAAAACCAACTGCACCCCGGTGCACTTTTGGCTATTACCCCCTATCATACCCTTGTCCTAACCCTAACCATTCGTCCAACATATTTCCATTGGGTTTCCATTCAAACACATTTTCTTTCATAACTCTCGAACCCTACCCCTAGTGGCGAAATGGAGGGGTGCAACAGTAAGTCATTTTCAAAGATCTATCCACTCAAACAGTAAAAAAAATTTGTTAGGGAAAAAAAAAAGTTCACTACAAAGGTATGCCCTTCGACTCAGAATCATCTGAAACGTACTCCTATACACTTTCTGGGGGAACTTTTTTCAAAACCCACTTTGGACTTAGAAGAATTTTTGATTTTTCCCATTCATTTCAATGGGGAAACTAAAAACGGCTATAACTTCCGAACGAAAGGTCATAGGTCAAATATTTTCTTTTCCGCCTCCCCAAAACCGGCCACGAGGAAGCCGGGGAACTTGTCCGCTTCTCTCTACGACCTTCCGTTCTCGAGATACAGCCAATGCTAACTCTACTTTCCGGTTTTACACCAACTTCCGGTTATGGGAGGAAGTCGAGGGTGGTCTCCACGGATAGCCCGTGGTCCTGGGGTTACATAGCAAGTGACCCCATGTCTTTACCACCTTCCTAGCCAGGGTTATTAGCCTGGCAAAAATGTCCGATGCTAAAGTTAGGGGGTAACTTTAGCGCCTTTTCACCCTATAACCTAACCCTAACCCTAACCCTAACCCTAACCCTATACACTTTCTGGGGGAACTTTTTTCAAAACCCACTTTGGACTTAGAAGAATTTTTGATTTTTCCCATTCATTTCAATGGGGAAACTAAAAACGGCTATAACTTCCGAACGAAAGGTCATAGGTCAAATATTTTCTTTTCCGCCTCCCCATAACCGGCCACGAGGAAGCCGGGGAACTTGTCCCCATGTCTCTACGACCTTCCGTTCTCGAGATATAAGGATTTTAAGTTTTATTTCCGGTTTTTAACCAACTTCCTGTTATCGGAGGAAGTCGAGGGTGGTCTCTATCGAAAGGTCTGGCCCTTAGAAATCCAGGGCACTTGGTCTGAAGTCTCTATGACCTTCCTATCCGGAGATATGATGAGATAAGGACATCAGCAGAGATCAGTCGATGACTGATCGGTGGTTTTTACCCCTATTCCTAACCCTAACCCTAACCCTAACCCTAACCCTAACCCTAACGACCTTCCGTTCTCGAGATACAGCGATTTTTACGTTTATTTCCGGTTTTTCACCAACTTCCGGATATCACAGGAAGTCGAGAGTGGTCTCAAAAGAAGCGTCTTGACGAGAAGAATCGATTGATATATGTACCCTCACTCTCCGACTTTCACAGCCCGAGATACAACGAAATCCCTCATTTGAGGGGCAGATTTTGAAACTACCCCTTCCCGGGGTCCTACAGGGAAAAATTATATACCAATCGATGCGGAATCTCACCCCGAATCCAACGGAACCGGTCTCGAGTCGATACGACCTTCCGTTCGGGAGTTATTGCCAAATCCCTCACTTCGTTTGGTTTTCATCCCTTATCCTAACCCTAACCCTAACCCTAACCCTAACCCTAACCCTAGTCGATGACTGATCGGTGGTTTTTACCCCTATTCCTATTCCTAACCCTAACCCTAAAAACCAACTGCACCCCGGTGCACTTTTGGCTATTACCCCCTATCATACCCTTGTCCTAACCCTAACCATTCGTCCAACATATTTCCATTGGGTTTCCATTCAAACACATTTTCTTTCATAACTCTCGAACCCTACCCCTAGTGGCGAAATGGAGGGGTGCAACAGTAAGTCATTTTCAAAGATCTATCCACTCAAACAGTAAAAAAAATTTGTTAGGGAAAAAAAAAAGTTCACTACAAAGGTATGCCCTTCGACTCAGAATCATCTGAAACGTACTCCTATACACTTTCTGGGGGAACTTTTTTCAAAACCCACTTTGGACTTAGAAGAATTTTTGATTTTTCCCATTCATTTCAATGGGGAAACTAAAAACGGCTATAACTTCCGAACGAAAGGTCATAGGTCAAATATTTTCTTTTCCGCCTCCCCAAAACCGGCCACGAGGAAGCCGGGGAACTTGTCCGCTTCTCTCTACGACCTTCCGTTCTCGAGATACAGCCAATGCTAACTCTACTTTCCGGTTTTACACCAACTTCCGGTTATGGGAGGAAGTCGAGGGTGGTCTCCACGGATAGCCCGTGGTCCTGGGGTTACATAGCAAGTGACCCCATGTCTTTACCACCTTCCTAGCCAGGGTTATTAGCCTGGCAAAAATGTCCGATGCTAAAGTTAGGGGGTAACTTTAGCGCCTTTTCACCCTATAACCTAACCCTAACCCTAACCCTAACCCTAACCCTAACCCTAACCCTAACCCTAACCCTAACCCTAACCCTAACCCTAACCCTAACCCTAACCCTTTCATCCCTTATCCTAACCCTAACCCTAACCCTAACCCTAACCCTAACCCTAGTCGATGACTGATCGGTGGTTTTTACCCCTATTCCTATTCCTAACCCTAACCCTAAAAACCAACTGCACCCCGGTGCACTTTTGGCTATTACCCCCTATCATACCCTTGTCCTAACCCTAACCATTCGTCCAACATATTTCCATTGGGTTTCCATTCAAACACATTTTCTTTCATAACTCTCGAACCCTACCCCTAGTGGCGAAATGGAGGGGTGCAACAGTAAGTCATTTTCAAAGATCTATCCACTCAAACAGTAAAAAAAATTTGTTAGGGAAAAAAAAAAGTTCACTACAAAGGTATGCCCTTCGACTCAGAATCATCTGAAACGTACTCCTATACACTTTCTGGGGGAACTTTTTTCAAAACCCACTTTGGACTTAGAAGAATTTTTGATTTTTCCCATTCATTTCAATGGGGAAACTAAAAACGGCTATAACTTCCGAACGAAAGGTCATAGGTCAAATATTTTCTTTTCCGCCTCCCCAAAACCGGCCACGAGGAAGCCGGGGAACTTGTCCGCTTCTCTCTACGACCTTCCGTTCTCGAGATACAGCCAATGCTAACTCTACTTTCCGGTTTTACACCAACTTCCGGTTATGGGAGGAAGTCGAGGGTGGTCTCCACGGATAGCCCGTGGTCCTGGGGTTACATAGCAAGTGACCCCATGTCTTTACCACCTTCCTAGCCAGGGTTATTAGCCTGGCAAAAATGTCCGATGCTAAAGTTAGGGGGTAACTTTAGCGCCTTTTCACCCTATAACCTAACCCTAACCCTAACCCTAACCCTAACCCTAACCCTAACCCTAACCCTAACCCTAACCCTAACCCTAACCCTAACCCTAACCCTTTCATCCCTTATCCTAACCCTAACCCTAACCCTAACCCTAACCCTAACCCTAGTCGATGACTGATCGGTGGTTTTTACCCCTATTCCTATTCCTAACCCTAACCCTAAAAACCAACTGCACCCCGGTGCACTTTTGGCTATTACCCCCTATCATACCCTTGTCCTAACCCTAACCATTCGTCCAACATATTTCCATTGGGTTTCCATTCAAACACATTTTCTTTCATAACTCTCGAACCCTACCCCTAGTGGCGAAATGGAGGGGTGCAACAGTAAGTCATTTTCAAAGATCTATCCACTCAAACAGTAAAAAAAATTTGTTAGGGAAAAAAAAAAGTTCACTACAAAGGTATGCCCTTCGACTCAGAATCATCTGAAACGTACTCCTATACACTTTCTGGGGGAACTTTTTTCAAAACCCACTTTGGACTTAGAAGAATTTTTGATTTTTCCCATTCATTTCAATGGGGAAACTAAAAACGGCTATAACTTCCGAACGAAAGGTCATAGGTCAAATATTTTCTTTTCCGCCTCCCCAAAACCGGCCACGAGGAAGCCGGGGAACTTGTCCGCTTCTCTCTACGACCTTCCGTTCTCGAGATACAGCCAATGCTAACTCTACTTTCCGGTTTTACACCAACTTCCGGTTATGGGAGGAAGTCGAGGGTGGTCTCCACGGATAGCCCGTGGTCCTGGGGTTACATAGCAAGTGACCCCATGTCTTTACCACCTTCCTAGCCAGGGTTATTAGCCTGGCAAAAATGTCCGATGCTAAAGTTAGGGGGTAACTTTAGCGCCTTTTCACCCTATAACCTAACCCTAACCCTAACCCTAACCCTAACCCTATACACTTTCTGGGGGAACTTTTTTCAAAACCCACTTTGGACTTAGAAGAATTTTTGATTTTTCCCATTCATTTCAATGGGGAAACTAAAAACGGCTATAACTTCCGAACGAAAGGTCATAGGTCAAATATTTTCTTTTCCGCCTCCCCATAACCGGCCACGAGGAAGCCGGGGAACTTGTCCCCATGTCTCTACGACCTTCCGTTCTCGAGATATAAGGATTTTAAGTTTTATTTCCGGTTTTTAACCAACTTCCTGTTATCGGAGGAAGTCGAGGGTGGTCTCTATCGAAAGGTCTGGCCCTTAGAAATCCAGGGCACTTGGTCTGAAGTCTCTATGACCTTCCTATCCGGAGATATGATGAGATAAGGACATCAGCAGAGATCAGTCGATGACTGATCGGTGGTTTTTACCCCTATTCCTAACCCTAACCCTAACCCTAACCCTAACCCTAACCCTAACCCTAACCCCGAATCCAACGGAACCGGTCTCGAGTCGATACGACCTTCCGTTCGGGAGTTATTGCCAAATCCCTCACTTCGTTTGGTTTTCATCCCTTATCCTAACCCTAACCCTAACCCTAACCCTAACCCTAACCCTAGTCGATGACTGATCGGTGGTTTTTACCCCTATTCCTATTCCTAACCCTAACCCTAAAAACCAACTGCACCCCGGTGCACTTTTGGCTATTACCCCCTATCATACCCTTGTCCTAACCCTAACCATTCGTCCAACATATTTCCATTGGGTTTCCATTCAAACACATTTTCTTTCATAACTCTCGAACCCTACCCCTAGTGGCGAAATGGAGGGGTGCAACAGTAAGTCATTTTCAAAGATCTATCCACTCAAACAGTAAAAAAAATTTGTTAGGGAAAAAAAAAAGTTCACTACAAAGGTATGCCCTTCGACTCAGAATCATCTGAAACGTACTCCTATACACTTTCTGGGGGAACTTTTTTCAAAACCCACTTTGGACTTAGAAGAATTTTTGATTTTTCCCATTCATTTCAATGGGGAAACTAAAAACGGCTATAACTTCCGAACGAAAGGTCATAGGTCAAATATTTTCTTTTCCGCCTCCCCAAAACCGGCCACGAGGAAGCCGGGGAACTTGTCCGCTTCTCTCTACGACCTTCCGTTCTCGAGATACAGCCAATGCTAACTCTACTTTCCGGTTTTACACCAACTTCCGGTTATGGGAGGAAGTCGAGGGTGGTCTCCACGGATAGCCCGTGGTCCTGGGGTTACATAGCAAGTGACCCCATGTCTTTACCACCTTCCTAGCCAGGGTTATTAGCCTGGCAAAAATGTCCGATGCTAAAGTTAGGGGGTAACTTTAGCGCCTTTTCACCCTATAACCTAACCCTAACCCTAACCCTAACCCTAACCCTATACACTTTCTGGGGGAACTTTTTTCAAAACCCACTTTGGACTTAGAAGAATTTTTGATTTTTCCCATTCATTTCAATGGGGAAACTAAAAACGGCTATAACTTCCGAACGAAAGGTCATAGGTCAAATATTTTCTTTTCCGCCTCCCCATAACCGGCCACGAGGAAGCCGGGGAACTTGTCCCCATGTCTCTACGACCTTCCGTTCTCGAGATATAAGGATTTTAAGTTTTATTTCCGGTTTTTAACCAACTTCCTGTTATCGGAGGAAGTCGAGGGTGGTCTCTATCGAAAGGTCTGGCCCTTAGAAATCCAGGGCACTTGGTCTGAAGTCTCTATGACCTTCCTATCCGGAGATATGATGAGATAAGGACATCAGCAGAGATCAGTCGATGACTGATCGGTGGTTTTTACCCCTATTCCTAACCCTAACCCTAACCCTAACCCTAACCCTAACCCTAACGACCTTCCGTTCTCGAGATACAGCGATTTTTACGTTTATTTCCGGTTTTTCACCAACTTCCGGATATCACAGGAAGTCGAGAGTGGTCTCAAAAGAAGCGTCTTGACGAGAAGAATCGATTGATATATGTACCCTCACTCTCCGACTTTCACAGCCCGAGATACAACGAAATCCCTCATTTGAGGGGCAGATTTTGAAACTACCCCTTCCCGGGGTCCTACAGGGAAAAATTATATACCAATCGATGCGGAATCTCACCCCGAATCCAACGGAACCGGTCTCGAGTCGATACGACCTTCCGTTCGGGAGTTATTGCCAAATCCCTCACTTCGTTTGGTTTTCATCCCTTATCCTAACCCTAACCCTAACCCTAACCCTAACCCTAACCCTAGTCGATGACTGATCGGTGGTTTTTACCCCTATTCCTATTCCTAACCCTAACCCTAAAAACCAACTGCACCCCGGTGCACTTTTGGCTATTACCCCCTATCATACCCTTGTCCTAACCCTAACCATTCGTCCAACATATTTCCATTGGGTTTCCATTCAAACACATTTTCTTTCATAACTCTCGAACCCTACCCCTAGTGGCGAAATGGAGGGGTGCAACAGTAAGTCATTTTCAAAGATCTATCCACTCAAACAGTAAAAAAAATTTGTTAGGGAAAAAAAAAAGTTCACTACAAAGGTATGCCCTTCGACTCAGAATCATCTGAAACGTACTCCTATACACTTTCTGGGGGAACTTTTTTCAAAACCCACTTTGGACTTAGAAGAATTTTTGATTTTTCCCATTCATTTCAATGGGGAAACTAAAAACGGCTATAACTTCCGAACGAAAGGTCATAGGTCAAATATTTTCTTTTCCGCCTCCCCAAAACCGGCCACGAGGAAGCCGGGGAACTTGTCCGCTTCTCTCTACGACCTTCCGTTCTCGAGATACAGCCAATGCTAACTCTACTTTCCGGTTTTACACCAACTTCCGGTTATGGGAGGAAGTCGAGGGTGGTCTCCACGGATAGCCCGTGGTCCTGGGGTTACATAGCAAGTGACCCCATGTCTTTACCACCTTCCTAGCCAGGGTTATTAGCCTGGCAAAAATGTCCGATGCTAAAGTTAGGGGGTAACTTTAGCGCCTTTTCACCCTATAACCTAACCCTAACCCTAACCCTAACCCTAACCCTATACACTTTCTGGGGGAACTTTTTTCAAAACCCACTTTGGACTTAGAAGAATTTTTGATTTTTCCCATTCATTTCAATGGGGAAACTAAAAACGGCTATAACTTCCGAACGAAAGGTCATAGGTCAAATATTTTCTTTTCCGCCTCCCCATAACCGGCCACGAGGAAGCCGGGGAACTTGTCCCCATGTCTCTACGACCTTCCGTTCTCGAGATATAAGGATTTTAAGTTTTATTTCCGGTTTTTAACCAACTTCCTGTTATCGGAGGAAGTCGAGGGTGGTCTCTATCGAAAGGTCTGGCCCTTAGAAATCCAGGGCACTTGGTCTGAAGTCTCTATGACCTTCCTATCCGGAGATATGATGAGATAAGGACATCAGCAGAGATCAGTCGATGACTGATCGGTGGTTTTTACCCCTATTCCTAACCCTAACCCTAACCCTAACCCTAACCCTAACCCTAACCCTAACCCTAACCCCGAATCCAACGGAACCGGTCTCGAGTCGATACGACCTTCCGTTCGGGAGTTATTGCCAAATCCCTCACTTCGTTTGGTTTTCATCCCTTATCCTAACCCTAACCCTAACCCTAACCCTAACCCTAACCCTAGTCGATGACTGATCGGTGGTTTTTACCCCTATTCCTATTCCTAACCCTAACCCTAAAAACCAACTGCACCCCGGTGCACTTTTGGCTATTACCCCCTATCATACCCTTGTCCTAACCCTAACCATTCGTCCAACATATTTCCATTGGGTTTCCATTCAAACACATTTTCTTTCATAACTCTCGAACCCTACCCCTAGTGGCGAAATGGAGGGGTGCAACAGTAAGTCATTTTCAAAGATCTATCCACTCAAACAGTAAAAAAAATTTGTTAGGGAAAAAAAAAAGTTCACTACAAAGGTATGCCCTTCGACTCAGAATCATCTGAAACGTACTCCTATACACTTTCTGGGGGAACTTTTTTCAAAACCCACTTTGGACTTAGAAGAATTTTTGATTTTTCCCATTCATTTCAATGGGGAAACTAAAAACGGCTATAACTTCCGAACGAAAGGTCATAGGTCAAATATTTTCTTTTCCGCCTCCCCAAAACCGGCCACGAGGAAGCCGGGGAACTTGTCCGCTTCTCTCTACGACCTTCCGTTCTCGAGATACAGCCAATGCTAACTCTACTTTCCGGTTTTACACCAACTTCCGGTTATGGGAGGAAGTCGAGGGTGGTCTCCACGGATAGCCCGTGGTCCTGGGGTTACATAGCAAGTGACCCCATGTCTTTACCACCTTCCTAGCCAGGGTTATTAGCCTGGCAAAAATGTCCGATGCTAAAGTTAGGGGGTAACTTTAGCGCCTTTTCACCCTATAACCTAACCCTAACCCTAACCCTAACCCTAACCCTATACACTTTCTGGGGGAACTTTTTTCAAAACCCACTTTGGACTTAGAAGAATTTTTGATTTTTCCCATTCATTTCAATGGGGAAACTAAAAACGGCTATAACTTCCGAACGAAAGGTCATAGGTCAAATATTTTCTTTTCCGCCTCCCCATAACCGGCCACGAGGAAGCCGGGGAACTTGTCCCCATGTCTCTACGACCTTCCGTTCTCGAGATATAAGGATTTTAAGTTTTATTTCCGGTTTTTAACCAACTTCCTGTTATCGGAGGAAGTCGAGGGTGGTCTCTATCGAAAGGTCTGGCCCTTAGAAATCCAGGGCACTTGGTCTGAAGTCTCTATGACCTTCCTATCCGGAGATATGATGAGATAAGGACATCAGCAGAGATCAGTCGATGACTGATCGGTGGTTTTTACCCCTATTCCTAACCCTAACCCTAACCCTAACCCTAACCCTAACCCTAACCCTAACCCTAACGACCTTCCGTTCTCGAGATACAGCGATTTTTACGTTTATTTCCGGTTTTTCACCAACTTCCGGATATCACAGGAAGTCGAGAGTGGTCTCAAAAGAAGCGTCTTGACGAGAAGAATCGATTGATATATGTACCCTCACTCTCCGACTTTCACAGCCCGAGATACAACGAAATCCCTCATTTGAGGGGCAGATTTTGAAACTACCCCTTCCCGGGGTCCTACAGGGAAAAATTATATACCAATCGATGCGGAATCTCACCCCGAATCCAACGGAACCGGTCTCGAGTCGATACGACCTTCCGTTCGGGAGTTATTGCCAAATCCCTCACTTCGTTTGGTTTTCATCCCTTATCCTAACCCTAACCCTAACCCTAACCCTAACCCTAACCCTAGTCGATGACTGATCGGTGGTTTTTACCCCTATTCCTATTCCTAACCCTAACCCTAAAAACCAACTGCACCCCGGTGCACTTTTGGCTATTACCCCCTATCATACCCTTGTCCTAACCCTAACCATTCGTCCAACATATTTCCATTGGGTTTCCATTCAAACACATTTTCTTTCATAACTCTCGAACCCTACCCCTAGTGGCGAAATGGAGGGGTGCAACAGTAAGTCATTTTCAAAGATCTATCCACTCAAACAGTAAAAAAAATTTGTTAGGGAAAAAAAAAAGTTCACTACAAAGGTATGCCCTTCGACTCAGAATCATCTGAAACGTACTCCTATACACTTTCTGGGGGAACTTTTTTCAAAACCCACTTTGGACTTAGAAGAATTTTTGATTTTTCCCATTCATTTCAATGGGGAAACTAAAAACGGCTATAACTTCCGAACGAAAGGTCATAGGTCAAATATTTTCTTTTCCGCCTCCCCAAAACCGGCCACGAGGAAGCCGGGGAACTTGTCCGCTTCTCTCTACGACCTTCCGTTCTCGAGATACAGCCAATGCTAACTCTACTTTCCGGTTTTACACCAACTTCCGGTTATGGGAGGAAGTCGAGGGTGGTCTCCACGGATAGCCCGTGGTCCTGGGGTTACATAGCAAGTGACCCCATGTCTTTACCACCTTCCTAGCCAGGGTTATTAGCCTGGCAAAAATGTCCGATGCTAAAGTTAGGGGGTAACTTTAGCGCCTTTTCACCCTATAACCTAACCCTAACCCTAACCCTAACCCTAACCCTATACACTTTCTGGGGGAACTTTTTTCAAAACCCACTTTGGACTTAGAAGAATTTTTGATTTTTCCCATTCATTTCAATGGGGAAACTAAAAACGGCTATAACTTCCGAACGAAAGGTCATAGGTCAAATATTTTCTTTTCCGCCTCCCCATAACCGGCCACGAGGAAGCCGGGGAACTTGTCCCCATGTCTCTACGACCTTCCGTTCTCGAGATATAAGGATTTTAAGTTTTATTTCCGGTTTTTAACCAACTTCCTGTTATCGGAGGAAGTCGAGGGTGGTCTCTATCGAAAGGTCTGGCCCTTAGAAATCCAGGGCACTTGGTCTGAAGTCTCTATGACCTTCCT
>NC_055976.1:32079984-32219984 GCF_018492685.1 Alosa sapidissima | reverse complement strand
TCTGTGAAATTTTGGTTTCGGACCTCCAGGGCTACCCACACTCCCTTTAACGTGCCCCAACACAGTGCAACTATGCCTGGGTAAGCATTCGGCCCTTTCTGGGGGGTGTGGAAGTCAACCAGACTCGTAGGAGGTGTCAGAGAGTCCCTGGTAACATTCTGTGAAATTTTGGTTTCAGACCTCCAGGGCTACCCACACTCCCTTTAACATGTCCCAGCACAGTGCAACTATGCCTGGGTAAGCATTCGGCCCTTTCTGGGGTGTGTGGAAGTCAACCAGACTCGTAGGAAGTGACAGAAAGTACCAGGGAACATTCTCTGAAATTTTGGTTTCAGACCTCCAGGGCTACCCACACTCCCTTTAGCATGTCCCAGCACAGTGCAACTATTCCTGGGTAAGCATTCGGCCCTTTCTGGGGTGTGTGGAGGTCCACCAGACTCGTAGGAAGTGACAGAAAGTACCAGGGAACATTCTCTGAAATTTTGGTTTTTGACCTCCATGAGACCCCATTGACCCACACGTGTGGCCCAGCACAGTGCACCGTGGTCGGATACTCAACTGGCTCAGTCTGGGGTAGCCTGGATGTCTGAGAACTTCCATCCACTCTGACCATGTGTCTGATACTCCAAAAGGCCCAAAAAGAGTGCCAAAGTTCGGGGAAAACATACTGGATGCATTGCCTGGGACTTCAACTTTTTGCCAAAATTTTTCTAAGTCCACTTTTTTACCCTCTCCTCGATTTCGCGCCGATACCCGGCGCGGGGGGGTCAATAAGAGTACCTCCAGGCCAAGGGGAGCTCCTCAGAAGTGTCCCAAGCTCTCGGACACATTTTCTGGCCACCCCGGGTAGCCGTTTACGGAGCCTGCCACCTGCCCCGCGTATATAATTAAATAAGTCAGGACTTAGGTTTTGAGCGAGTTTTCACTTTTGGACTTAGGTTTTGAACGAAAACCCATGGTTAACCTAGCCTCCCATGGTATACCTGGCTACCCAGGGTGAACCTGGTTACTCTTGTGTCCCGCAGAGGGCGCCATTTCTCACATTTTATCCATTTTCATCATTTTCATCATTTTTATTCTATCTTTTTTTACATTTTGCCCATTTTTACACATTTTCATCCCAGCTTCCATGCACCTCTACAGGCATGATTTTTATGCATTTTGGTCGTTTTTGGACACTTTTCTGGGCAGCCTTTTCATCCATTTTGGGGCTTTTTGGGCCTTTTGTGCCTGTTTCTGGCCCTGATAGAGACACAGAGAGGAGGCTTTTTTCAACATTGGGAGCTTTTTTACACATTTTGGCCATTTTTCCCCCAGCTTGGGGGCACTTTCCTGGGCAGGAATTTTAAACACCTTGGCCAGTTTTGACTTCTCTCTGGCCAGCCCCCCCCCACTTTCTGACCACATTCTCCTGCGGGGGCCTTGTTTTTTCTACGGGGGCTACTGTTCCCAGCCATTTTCGGGGTGGCCGCGGCGAAGGGGGGGGGGGACTTTTTTGGGCATTTTTTGCATATTTTGGCCTCTTCTACGGCCCCCAGCTACTCACCTGTTGCACCCAGACAGGCAGGGACCCTAGTGGGCATTGACTTTGACCTCTGCGTGGGTTCAGCACCCGCCTTTTCCCACCAGAGGGCAGCGAGAGCTCAACTCCAATCTCAGGCTTTTTTAAACAGCTATTTTAACAGTTTTTGCCCTTTTTGACCCCCTGTCGGTATTTTTTCGACCCCAGCCTCCGGTGGGCCGCCCGGGCATGAATTTCAGACAGTTTGACCACTTTTAGCCTCTTCTGTTTGCAGCTATTTGCTCCATTTTCAGCGTTTTCAGCTCTCAGAGGGCTTTTTTTTTTAAAACTGGCTACCTGGAATAGAGAGGCTTGCCCTGCAGGGCTGGGAGAGGTCTGGGGATGAGTGCTTGTGCTCAGACGGGCTCGACTTGGGCCTAGGAGCAGGGAGAGACACACAGAGCTGTGCTAGACCCCCCCCAGCGCTCACAGCCACACACACGCACACACGCGCGCGCAGGAGATAGAGAGGGACGGAGAGAGGGGCCTGTTGCTCACACAGGCTCCAGCTGCTCACAGAGGCCCTAACTTGGGCCTAGATGCTTGGGGAGACACAGAGAGCTGTGCTAGACCCACTGCAGACCCCTCACACCCACACACACCCACCCACAGGCCCCAGCTGCTCACATAGGCTCCAACTTAGGCTGAGGCCTTGTGAGAGGCCTACTAGCTACTGCTGACCTCTGACTTGACCCCTGATGCTTGGATAGGCTTGGGGAAGAGTGCTTGTGCTCACATAGGCTGCAGCTACTCACAGAGGCCCCAACTTAGAGTGAGGCCTTGTCAGAGGCCTCCTAGCTACAGCCTGACCTCTGGTTTGACCCCTGATGCTTGGAGAGGCACAGAGAGGCTTGGGGAAGAGTGCTTGTGCTCACATAGGCTGCAGCTACTCACAGAGGCTCCAACTTGGGCTGAGGCCTTGTCAGGGGCCTACTAGCTACAGCTTGACCTCTGGTTTGACCCCTGATGCTAGGAGAGGCACAGAGAGGCCTAGGAGAGAGTGCATGTTCTCACACAGGCTGCAGCTGCTCACAGAGGCTCCAAAGACTCCTCTCTGCGCCCTGCGCGCGTGTCTGACCCTGAGAGCACACACACAGCACTGTGCAGCCAGAGAGGCCTGTTGAAGGCCCAGCACGGCTCACACACACTCTGGGAGCACACGCACACACTGGGAGCACACACACACACACACTGGGAGCACACACACTCCTCTCTCTCCCCTGCGCGCGCGCGCGTGTGTGTGACCCTGAGAGCACACACACACACACACCTCTGTGCAGCCAGACAGGCCTGTTGAACGCCCAGCACAGCCCACACACACACACACACACACCACTCTGCAGCAACACACAGCTCTATTAGGCCCAGCACAGCCCACACCCACACACACACACACACACACAGCACTCTGCAGCAACACACAGCTCTATTAGGCCCAGCACAGCCCACACACACACACACAGCACTGTGCAGCCAGAGAGGCCTGTGTTGAAGGCCCAGCACAGCCCCCCCCCACACACACACACACACACACACACACACACACACACAGCACTGTGCAGCCAGAGAGGCCTGTGTTGAAGGCCCAGCACAGCCACACACACACACACACACACACACACACACACACACACACACACAGCACTGTGCAGCCAGAGAGGCCTGTGTTGAAGGCCCAGCACAGCCCACACACACACACACACACAGCACTGTGCAGCCAGAGAGGCCTGTGTTGAAGGCCCAGCACAGCCCACACACACACACACACAAACCACTCTGCAGCAACACACAGCTCTATTAGGCTCAGCATAGCCCACACACACACTAGGAGCAGACACACAGCACTGTGCAGCCAGAGAGGCCTGTGTTGAAGGCCCAGCACAGCCCCCACACACACACACACACACACACAGCACTCTGCAGCAACACACAGCTCTATTAGGCTCAGCATAGCCCACACACACACTGGGAGCAGACACACAGCACTCTGCAGCCAGAGAGGCCTGTGTTGAAGGCCCAGCACAGCCCAGCACAGCCCACACACACACACACACACACACACACAGCCCACACACACACACACAGCTCTCTGCAGCAACACACAGCTCTATTAGGCCCAGCACAGCCCACACACACACACACACACATACACAGCAGTTGAAGGCCCAATGGAGCACACACACTCCTCTGTCACCCCAGTGTGTGTGTGTGTGTGTGTGTGTGTGTGTGTGTGTGTGTGTGACCCAAGGAGCACACACACACACACAGACACACACACACACACAGCCCACACACACACACACAGCACTCTGCAGCAACACACAGCTCTATTAGGCCCAGCACAGCCCACACACACACACACACACACACAGCAGTTGAAGGCCCAATGGAGCACACACACTCCTCTGTCACCCCAGTGTGTGTGTGTGTGTGTGTGTGTGTGTGTGACCCAAGGAGCACACACACACACACACACACACACTGGGGGCAGTCACACACTCCTCTCTCACCCCAGTGTGTGACCCAAGGAGCACACACACACACACTGGGAGCACACACACACACTCCTCTCCCACACACACAGACAGCAGTTGAAGGCCCAATGGAGCACCCACACTCCTCTCCCACCCCAGTCTGTGTGTGTGTGTGTGTGTGTGTGTGTGTGTGTGTGTGTGTGTGTGTGACACTGGGAGCACACACACACAAACACTGGGGGCACACACACTCCTCTCCCACCCCAGTGTGTGTGTGTGTGTGTGGGACCCTTAAGGCCCATAGCAGCAGGCACACACCTCTCCCACCCCAGTGTGTGTGTGTGTGTGTGTGACCCAAGGAGCACACACACAGCAGTTGAAGGCCCAATGGAGCACACACACTACCTGGGAGCACACACACACACACACACACACACCACCCTGCAGGCACACACACCTCTGTTAGGCCCAACACAGCTCACACACGCTTGTTAGGCCCAACACAGCTCACACACACCCTGCGAGCACACACACACCACTCTGCAGGCACACACACCTCTGTTAGGCCCAACACAGCACACACACACAGCCTGCAGGCACACACACACACACACACACCACTGTGCAGCCTGAGAGGCCTGTTGAAGGCCCAAGCCAGCACACACACACAGCCTGCAGGCGCACACACACACACACACACACCACTGTGCAGCCTGAGAGGCCTGTTGAAGGCCCAACACAGCTCACACACTACCTGGGAGCACACACACACACAAACTGGGAGCAGACACACTCTTCTCCCACCCCAGTGTGTGTGTGTGTGTGTGTGTGTGTGTGTGTGTGTGACCCAAGGGGCAAACACACACTGGGAGCAGACACACTCCTCTCCCACACCAGCGTGTGTGTGAGTGTGTGTGTGTGTGTGACCCTAGGAGCAAACACACACAGACTTACAGCACACACACTCCTGTCCCACCCCAGTGTGTGTGTGACCCAAGGAACAAGATATGTTCCAAAGATGGCATCTCTGAGACACCCACAAAAAAAACCACAATGGAAAAACTTTAAAAAATTTCACCTCTCCCAGTTCAGAGGTAGAGTTGTGGGTGGTAGCATCGAGCTAGGTGGCTGAAATTCAAGTCAGACCTTTTTCACATGGCCTACATGGAGGGTGCAAAGTTTCGTCTCTTTAGCTTTAACGCAAAGTGTCGAGTCTGCAAAAAAAACTTTTTTGACAATTTAACATTTAGTCATTTTTTCAATTTTTAGCCAAATAACACACTTATTCTGTTCCGATCAGTATGAAATCAGACTATGTTCAACAATTGGACATTTTAAATGAGCCGGGCCCAGTTTGGAGTCGGTGAATTATTCCCGGAAGGAGGTAAATTGTTTGAAACGTACAAAGTTTCCTTCCTCTGGTGCGGTAATGCTGTGTGCTAGTGGGACGGAATCAAGACGCACGGCACTGCCTTGAGGCCCCAAAGATATGTTCCAAAGATGGCATCTCTGAGACACCCACAAAAAAAACCACAATGGAAAAACTTTAAAAAATTTGACCTCTCCCAGTTCAGAGGTAGAGTTGTGGGTGGTAGCATCGAGCTAGGTGGCTGAAATTCAAGTCAGACCTTTTTCACATGGCCTACATGGAGAGTGCAAAGTTTCGTCTCTTTAGCTTTAACGCAAAGTGTCGAGTCTGCAAAAAATACTTTTTTGACAATTTAACATTTAGACCTTTTTCAATTTTTAGCCAAATAACACACTTATTCTGTTCCGATCAGTATGAAATCAGACTATGTTCAACAATTGGACATTTCAAATGAGCCGGGCCCAGTTTGGAGTCGGTGAATTATTCCCCGAAGGAGGTAAATTGTTTGAAACGTACAAAGTTTCCTCCCTCTGGTGCGGTAATGCTGTGTGCTAGTGGGACGGGATCAAGACGCACGGCACTGCCTTGAGGCCCCCAAGATATGTTCCAAAGATGGCATCTCTGAGACACCTATAAAAAAAACCACAATGGAAAAACTTTAAAAAATTTGACCTCTCCCAGTTCAGAGGTAGAGTTGTGGGTGGTAGCATCGAGCTAGGTGGCTGAAATTCAAGTCAGACCTTTTTCACATGGCCTACATGGAGGGTGCAAAGTTTCGTCTCTTTAGCTTTAACGCAAAGTGTCGAGTCTGCAAAAAATACTTTTTTGACAATTTAACATTTAGTCATTTTTTCAATTTTTAGCCAAATAACACACTTATTCTGTTCCGATCAGTATGAAATCAGACTATGTTCAACAATTGGACATTTTAAATGAGCCGGGCCCAGTTTGGAGCCGATGAATTATTCCCGGAAGGAGGTAAATTGTTTGAAACGTACAAAGTTTCCTTCCTCTGGTGCGGTAATGCTGTGTGCTAGTGGGACGGGATCAAGACGCACGGCACTGGGAACACACAAACACACACACACACACACACACACACACAGACACTGGGAGCACACACACACACGAACACACACACACACACACACACACACACACACACACACACACACAAAGGGAGCCCAAACACTCTCCCACCCCAGTGTGTGTGTGTGTGACACTGGGAGCACAGACACACACTCACACACTGGGAGCCCAAACACTCCTCTCCCACTCCAGTGTGTGTGACACTGGGAGCACACACACACACACACACACTGGGAGCAGACACACTCCACTGTGCAGCCAGAGAGGCCTGTTGAAGGCCCAGCACAGCCCACACACACATACACACACACACACACACTGGGAGAACACACACTCCTCTCTGCAGCCACACACAGCTCTGTTAGGCCCAACACAGCACACACACACCCTGGGAGCACACACACACACTCTAGGAGCACACACACACTCCTCTCTGTCCCCTGCGCGCGTGTGTGACCTTGAGAGCACACACACACACTCTGGGAGCACACACACACTCCTCTCTGTCCCCTGCGCGCGTGTGTGATCCTGAGAGCACACACACTCCTCTCTGTCCCCTGCGCGCGTGTGTGTGACCCTGAGAGCACACACACTGGGGGCACACACACTCCCCTCTCATTCCCCAGTGAGTGTGTGTGTGACCCTGAGAGCACACACACACATTGGGAGCAGACACACTCCTCTCCCACCCCAGTGTGTGTGTGTGTGTGTGACCCAGGGAGCACACACACACACACACACACACACACACACACACACACACACACACACACACACACACACACAGCAGTTGAAGGCCCAATGGAGCACACACACTCCTCTCCCACCCCAGTTTGTGTGTGTGTGTGTGTGTGTGTGTGTGTGTGTGACCCAAGGAGCACACACACACACACACTGGGAGCAGTCACACAGCACCCTGCAGGCTCACACACCTCTGTTAGGCCCAACACAGCTCACACACTACCTGGGAGCACACACACAGCACCCTGCAGGCACACACACCTCTGTTAGGCCCAAGACAGCACACACACACCCTGCAGGCACACACACACACACCACTGTGCAGCCTGAGAGGCCTGTTGAAGGCCCGACACAGCTCACACACTACCTGGGAGCACACACACACACACACTGCGAGCACACACACTCCTCTGTCACCCCAGCTTGTGTGTGTGTGACCCTAGGAGCACACAGACAGCAGTTTAAGGCCCATAGGAGCACACACACTCCTCTGTCACCCCAGTGTGTGTGTGTGTGTGTGTGTGTGTGTGTGTGTGAGAGACCCAAGGAGTCCACACACACACATTGGGAGCAGACACACACCTCTCTGCAGCCACAGACAGCAGTTGAAGGCCCAATGGAGCACATACTCCTCTCCCACCCCAGTGTGTGTGTGTGCTCCATGGGTCACACACACACACACACACACACTGGGAGCAGACACACTCTCCTCTCCCACCCCAGTGTGTGTGTGTGTGTGTGTGTGTGTGTGTTACCCAAGGAGCACACACACACACACGCACACACACACACACACCACTCTGCAGCAACACACAGCTCTATTAGGCCCAACACAGCACACACACCTCCTCTCTGTCCCCTGCGTGCGTGTGTGGGACCCTGAGAGCACACACACACACACACACACACTGGGAGAACACACACTCCTCTCTCTCCCCTGCACGCGTGTGTGTGACCCTTGGGAAGCACACACTCCTCTCTGCAGCCACACACACCTCTGTTAGGCCCAACACAGCACACAAACACCCTGGGAGCACACACACACACACTGGGAGCACTCACACTCCTCTCTTACCCCCGTGTGTGTGTGTGTGTGTGTGTGTGTGTGTGTGAGTGTGCTCCCAGTGTCACACACACACACCTGGAGCACACACACTCGTCTGTCACCCCAGCATCTCTGAGACACCCAAAAAAAAAAAACACATTGGAAAAACGTTAAAAATTTTGACCTCTCCCATTTCAGAGGTAGAGTTGTGGGTGGTAGCATTGAGCTAGGTGGCTGAAATTCAAGTCAGACCTTTTTCACATGGCCTACATGGAGAGTGCAAAGTTTCGTCTCTTTATCTTTAACGCAAAGTCTCGAGTCTGCAAAAAATACTTTTTTGACAATTTAACATTTAGTCATTTTTCAATTTTTAGCCAAATAACACACTTATTCTGTTCCGATCAGTATGAAATCAGACTATGTTCAACAATTGGACATTTTAAATGAGCCGGGCCCAGTTTGGAGTCGGTGAATTATTCCCCGAAGGAGGTAAATTGTTTGAAACGTACAAAGTTTCCTCCCTCTGGTGCGGTAATGCTGTGTGCTAGTGGGACGGGATCAAGACGCACGGCACTGCCTTGAGGCCCCCAAGATATGTTCCAAAGATGGCATCTCTGAGACACCTACAAAAAAAACCACAATGGAAAAACTTTAAAAAATTTGACCTCTCCCAGTTCAGAGGTAGAGTTGTGGGTGGTAGCATCGAGCTAGGTGGCTGAAATTCAAGTCAGACCTTTTTCACATGGCCTACATGGAGGGTGCAAAGTTTCGTCTCTTTAGCTTTAACGCAAAGTGTCGAGTCTGCAAAAAATACTTTTTTGACAATTTAACATTTAGACCTTTTTTCAATTTTTAGCCAAATAACACACTTATTCTGTTCCGATCAGTATGAAATCAGACTATGTTCAACAATTGGACATTTTAAATGAGCCGGGCCCAGTTTGGAGCCGATGAATTATTCCCGGAAGGAGGTAAATTGTTTGAAACGTACAAAGTTTCCTTCCTCTGGTGCGGTAATGCTGTGTGCTAGTGGGACGGGATCAAGACGCACGGCACTGGGAACACACAAACACACACACACACACACACACACACACAGACACTGGGAGCACACACACACACGAACACACACACACACACACACACACACACACACACACACACAAAGGGAGCCCAAACACTCTCCCACCCCAGTGTGTGTGTGTGTGACACTGGGAGCACAGACACACACTCACACACTGGGAGCCCAAACACTCCTCTCCCACTCCAGTGTGTGTGACACTGGGAGCACACACACACACACACACACTGGGAGCAGACACACTCCACTGTGCAGCCAGAGAGGCCTGTTGAAGGCCCAGCACAGCCCACACACACATACACACACACACACACACTGGGAGAACACACACTCCTCTCTGCAGCCACACACAGCTCTGTTAGGCCCAACACAGCACACACACACCCTGGGAGCACACACACACACTCTAGGAGCACACACACACTCCTCTCTGTCCCCTGCGCGCGTGTGTGACCTTGAGAGCACACACACACACTCTGGGAGCACACACACACTCCTCTCTGTCCCCTGCGCGCGTGTGTGATCCTGAGAGCACACACACTCCTCTCTGTCCCCTGCGCGCGTGTGTGTGACCCTGAGAGCACACACACTGGGGGCACACACACTCCCCTCTCATTCCCCAGTGAGTGTGTGTGTGACCCTGAGAGCACACACACACATTGGGAGCAGACACACTCCTCTCCCACCCCAGTGTGTGTGTGTGTGTGTGACCCAGGGAGCACACACACACACACACACACACACACACACACACACACACACACACACACACACAGCAGTTGAAGGCCCAATGGAGCACACACACTCCTCTCCCACCCCAGTTTGTGTGTGTGTGTGTGTGTGTGTGTGTGTGTGTGACCCAAGGAGCACACACACACACACACTGGGAGCAGTCACACAGCACCCTGCAGGCTCACACACCTCTGTTAGGCCCAACACAGCTCACACACTACCTGGGAGCACACACACAGCACCCTGCAGGCACACACACCTCTGTTAGGCCCAAGACAGCACACACACACCCTGCAGGCACACACACACACACCACTGTGCAGCCTGAGAGGCCTGTTGAAGGCCCGACACAGCTCACACACTACCTGGGAGCACACACACACACACACTGCGAGCACACACACTCCTCTGTCACCCCAGCTTGTGTGTGTGTGACCCTAGGAGCACACAGACAGCAGTTTAAGGCCCATAGGAGCACACACACTCCTCTGTCACCCCAGTGTGTGTGTGTGTGTGTGTGTGTGTGTGTGTGTGAGAGACCCAAGGAGTCCACACACACACATTGGGAGCAGACACACACCTCTCTGCAGCCACAGACAGCAGTTGAAGGCCCAATGGAGCACATACTCCTCTC
Source organism: Alosa sapidissima (assembly GCF_018492685.1). NCBI lineage: Eukaryota > Metazoa > Chordata > Actinopteri > Clupeiformes > Clupeidae > Alosa > Alosa sapidissima. Next base: position 32,209,258 of record NC_055976.1, on the reverse strand, counting down.
CCACCCCAGTGTGTGTGTGTGCTCCATGGGTCACACACACACACACACACACACTGGGAGCAGACACACTCTCCTCTCCCACCCCAGTGTGTGTGTGTGTGTGTGTGTTACCCAAGGAGCACACACACACACACGCACACACACACACACACCACTCTGCAGCAACACACAGCTCTATTAGGCCCAACACAGCACACACACCTCCTCTCTGTCCCCTGCGTGCGTGTGTGGGACCCTGAGAGCACACACACACACACACACACACTGGGAGAACACACACTCCTCTCTCTCCCCTGCACGCGTGTGTGTGACCCTTGGGAAGCACACACTCCTCTCTGCAGCCACACACACCTCTGTTAGGCCCAACACAGCACACAAACACCCTGGGAGCACACACACACACACTGGGAGCACTCACACTCCTCTCTTACCCCCGTGTGTGTGTGTGTGTGTGTGTGTGTGAGTGTGCTCCCAGTGTCACACACACACACCTGGAGCACACACACTCGTCTGTCACCCCAGCATCTCTGAGACACCCAAAAAAAAAAAACACATTGGAAAAACGTTAAAAATTTTGACCTCTCCCATTTCAGAGGTAGAGTTGTGGGTGGTAGCATTGAGCTAGGTGGCTGAAATTCAAGTCAGACCTTTTTCACATGGCCTACATGGAGAGTGCAAAGTTTCGTCTCTTTATCTTTAACGCAAAGTCTCGAGTCTGCAAAAAATACTTTTTTGACAATTTAACATTTAGTCATTTTTCAATTTTTAGCCAAATAACACACTTATTCTGTTCCGATCAGTATGAAATCAGACTATGTTCAACAATTGGACATTTTAAATGAGCCGGGCCCAGTTTGGAGTCGGTGAATTATTCCCCGAAGGAGGTAAATTGTTTGAAACGTACAAAGTTTCCTCCCTCTGGTGCGGTAATGCTGTGTGCTAGTGGGACGGGATCAAGACGCACGGCACTGCCTTGAGGCCCCCAAGATATGTTCCAAAGATGGCATCTCTGAGACACCTACAAAAAAAACCACAATGGAAAAACTTTAAAAAATTTGACCTCTCCCAGTTCAGAGGTAGAGTTGTGGGTGGTAGCATCGAGCTAGGTGGCTGAAATTCAAGTCAGACCTTTTTCACATGGCCTACATGGAGAGTGCAAAGTTCCGTCTCTTTAGCTTTAACGCAAAGTGTCGAGTCTGCAAAAAATACTTTTTTGACAATTTAACATTTAGACCTTTTTCAATTTTTAGCCAAATAACACACTTATTCTGTTCCGATCAGTATGAAATCAGACTATGTTCAACAATTGGACATTTCAAATGAGCCGGGCCCAGTTTGGAGTCGGTGAATTATTCCCCGAAGGAGGTAAATTGTTTGAAACGTACAAAGTTTCCTCCCTCTGGTGCGGTAATGCTGTGTGCTAGTGGGACGGGATCAAGACGCACGGCACTGCCTTGAGGCCCCCAAGATATGTTCCAAAGATGGCATCTCTGAGACACCTACAAAAAAAACCACAATGGAAAAACTTTAAAAAATTTGACCTCTCCCAGTTCAGAGGTAGAGTTGTGGGTGGTAGCATCGAGCTAGGTGGCTGAAATTCAAGTCAGACCTTTTTCACATGGCCTACATGGAGGGTGCAAAGTTTCGTCTCTTTAGCTTTAACGCAAAGTGTCGAGTCTGCAAAAAATACTTTTTTGACAATTTAACATTTAGTCATTTTTTCAATTTTTAGCCAAATAACACACCTATTCTGTTCCGATCAGTATGAAATCAGACTATGTTCAACAATTGGACATTTTAAATGAGCCGGGCCCAGTTTGGAGTCGGTGAATTATTCCCGGAAGGAGGTAAATTGTTTGAAACGTACAAAGTTTCCTTCCTCTGGTGCGGTAATGCTGTGTGCTAGTGGGACGGAATCAAGACGCACGGCACTGGGAGCACACACACACACAAACACACACACACACACACACACAGACACTGGGAGCACACACACACACAAACACACACACACACACACACAGACACTGGGAGCACACACACACACAAACACACACACACACACACACACACACACACACACACACACACACACACACACACACACACACACACACGCAGGGAGCCCAAACACTCTCCCACCCCAGTGTGTGTGTGTGTGACACTGGGAGCACAGACTCACACTCACACACTGGGAGCCCAAACACTCCTCTCCCACTCCAGTGTGTGTGACACTGGGAGCACACACACACTGGGAGCAGACACAGCTCACACACTACCTGGGAGCACACACACAGCACCCTGCAGGCACACACACCTCTGTTAGGCCCAACACAGCTCACACACACCCTGCGAGCACACACACACCACCCTGCAGGCACACACACCTCTGTTAGGCCCAAGACAGCACACACACACCCTGCAGGCACACACACACACACCACTGTGCAGCCTGAGAGGCCTGTTGAAGGCCCGACACAGCTCACACACTACCTGGGAGCACACACACACACACACTGCGAGCACACACACTCCTCTGTCACCCCAGCTTGTGTGTGTGTGACCCTAGGAGCACACAGACAGCAGTTTAAGGCCCATAGGAGCACACACACTCCTCTGTCACCCCAGTGTGTGTGTGTGTGTGTGTGTGTGTGTGTGTGTGTGTGTGTGTGTGTGAGAGACCCAAGGAGTCCACACACACACATTGGGAGCAGACACACACCTCTCTGCAGCCACAGACAGCAGTTGAAGGCCCAATGGAGCACATACACTCCTCTCCCACCCCAGTGTGTGTGTGTGCTCCATGGGTCACACACACACACACACACACACACACACACACACACACACACACACACACACACACACACACACACTGGGAGCAGACACACTCTCCTTTCCCACCCCAGTGTGTGTGTGTGTGTGTGTGTGTGTGTGTGTGTGTGTGTGTGTGTTACCCAAGGAGCACACACACACACACACACACACACACACACACACACACACACACCACTCTGCAGCAACACACAGCTCTATTAGGCCCAACACAGCACACACACCTCCTCTCTGTCCCCTGCGTGCGTGTGTGGGACCCTGAGAGCACACACACACACACACACACTGGGAGCACACACACTCCTCTCTCTCCCCTGCACGCGTGTGTGTGACCCTTGGGAAGCACACACTCCTCTCTGCAGCCACACACACCTCTGTTAGGCCCAACACAGCACACAAACACCCTGGGAGCACACACACACACACACACACTGGGAGCACTCACACTCCTCTCTTACCCCCGTGTGTGTGTGTGTGTGACACTGGGAGCACACTCACACACACCTGGAGCACACACACTCGTCTGTCACCCCAGCATCTCTGAGACACCCAAAAAAAAAAAAACACATTGGAAAAATGTTTGACCTCTCCCAGTTCAGAGGTAGAGTTGTGGGTGTTAGCATCGAGCTAGGTGGCTGAAATTCAAGTCAGACCTTTTTCACATGGCCTACATGGAGAGTGCAAAGTTTCGTCTCTTTAGCTTTAATGCAAAATACTTTTTTGACAATTTAACATTTAGTCATTTTTCAATTTTTAGCCAAATAACACACTTATTCTGTTCCGATCAGTATGAAATCAGACTATGTTCAACAATTGGACATTTTAAATGAGCCGGGCCCAGTTTGGAGTCGGTGAATTATTCCCCGAAGGAGGTAAATTGTTTGAAACGTACAAAGTTTCCTCCCTCTGGTGCGGTAATGCTGTGTGCTAGTGGGACGGGATCAAGACGCACGGCACTGCCTTGAGGCCCCAAAGATATGTTCCAAAGATGGCATCTCTGAGACACCCACAAAAAAAACCACAATGGAAAAACTTTAAAAAATTTGACCTCTCCCAGTTCAGAGGTAGAGTTGTGGGTGGTAGCATCGAGCTAGGTGGCTGAAATTCAAGTCAGACCTTTTTCACATGGCCTACATGGAGGGTGCAAAGTTTCGTCTCTTTAGCTTTAACGCAAAGTGTCGAGTCTGCAAAAAAAACTTTTTTGACAATTTAACATTTAGTCATTTTTTCAATTTTTAGCCAAATAACACACTTATTCTGTTCCGATCAGTATGAAATCAGACTATGTTCAACAATTGGACATTTTAAATGAGCCGGGCCCAGTTTGGAGTCGGTGAATTATTCCCGGAAGGAGGTAAATTGTTTGAAACGTACAAAGTTTCCTTCCTCTGGTGCGGTAATGCTGTGTGCTAGTGGGACGGAATCAAGACGCACGGCACTGGGAGCACACACACACACAAACACACACACACACACACACAGACACTGGGAGCACACACACACACAAACACACACACACACACACACACACACACACACACACACACACACGCAGGGAGCCCAAACACTCTCCCACCCCAGTGTGTGTGTGTGTGACACTGGGAGCACAGACTCACACTCACACACTGGGAGCCCAAACACTCCTCTCCCACTCCAGTGTGTGTGACACTGGGAGCACACACACACATACACACACACTGGGAGCAGACACACTCCACTGTGCAGCCAGTGAGGCCTGTTGAAGGCCCAGCATAGCCCACACTCACACACACAAACACACACACTGGGAGAACACACACTCCTCTCTGCAGCCACACACAGCTCTGTTAGGCCCAACACAGCACACACACACCCTGGGAGCACACACACACACTCTGGGAACACACACACACTCCTCTCTGTCCCCTGCGCGCGTGTGTGACCCTGAGAGCACACACACACACTCTGGGAGCACACACACACTTCTCTCTGTCCCCTGCGCGCGTGTGTGATCCTGAGAGCACACACACTCCTCTCTGTCCCCTGCGCGCGTGTGTGTGACCCTGAGAGCACACACACTGGGGGCACACACACTCCCCTCTCATTCCCCAGTGAGTGTGTGTGTGACCCTGAGAGCACACACACACATTGGGAGCAGACACACTCCTCTCCCACCCCAGTGTGTGTGTGTGTGTGACCCAAGGAGCACACACACACACACACATACACACACACACACACACACACACACACACACACAGCAGTTGAAGGCCCAATGGAGCACACACACTCCTCTCCCACCCCAGTGTGTGTGTGTGTGTGTGTGTGTGTGTGTGTGACCCAAGGAGCACACACACACACACACACACACACACACACACTGGGAGCAGTCACACAGCACCCTGCAGGCACACACACCTCTGTTAGGCCCAACACAGCTCACACACACACTGGGAGCAGTCACACAGCACCCTGCAGGCACACACACCTCTGTTAGGCCCAACACAGCTCACACACTACCTGGGAGCACACACACAGCACCCTGCAGGCACACACACCTCTGTTAGGCCCAACACAGCTCACACACACCCTGCGAGCACACACACACCACCCTGCAGGCACACACACCTCTGTTAGGCCCAAGACAGCACACACACACCCTGCAGGCACACACACACACACCACTGTGCAGCCTGAGAGGCCTGTTGAAGGCCCGACACAGCTCACACACTACCTGGGAGCACACACACTGCGAGCACACACACTCCTCTGTCACCCCAGCTTGTGTGTGTGTGACCCTAGGAGCACACAGACAGCAGTTTAAGGCCCATAGGAGCACACACACTCCTCTGTCACCCCAGTGTGTGTGTGTGTGTGTGTGTGTGTGTGTGAGAGACCCAAGGAGTCCACACACACACATTGGGATCAGACACACACCTCTCTGCAGCCACAGACAGCAGTTGAAGGCCCAATGGAGCACATACACTCCTCTCCCACCCCAGTGTGTGTGTGTGCTCCATGGGTCACACACACACACACACACACACACTGGGAGCAGACACACTCTCCTCTCCCACCCCAGTGTGTGTGTGTGTGTATTTGTGTGACACTGGGAGCACACTCACACACACACACACTGGGAGCACACACACTCGTCTGTTACCCCAGCATCTCTGAGACACCCAAAAAAAAAAACACATTGGAAAACAAAAATTTGACCTCTCCCAGTTCAGAGGTAGAGTTGTGGACTAAAAAATACTTTTTTGACAATTTAACATTTAGTCATTTTTTAATTTTTAGCCAAATAACACACTTATTCTGTTCAGTATGAAATCAGACTATGTTGAACAATTGGACATTACAAATAAAGTGGGCTCAATTTGGAGTCGGCGAATTATTCCCAGAAGGAGGTAAATTGTTTGAAACGTACAAGGTTTCTTCCCTCTGGTGCTGTAAAGAGATGAAACTTTGCACTCTCCATGTAGTATTTTTTAATTAAATGGAGCTGGTCTGAATAAATATTTAAAAACCGCACTCAGAACAATCAAAAAGCAATCAAAAACAACGGGAATGTTGTGTGGCGGTTCAGTGCAATGACAGGAGAATGTTTCAGTTGGTTGGTTCCCTTAACAAACTAACCTTTAGAGAACCATAAACTAACATTCCCGAACATTCCCTAACCGTTCTGTGTTAGTGAGGGAATTGTTGCTAATGTGTGCTAGTGGTGTAGAATAATAGACAGTCAGGTGCACATGAGAACACTATTCATATGATAACTGCTGCCATACACTCTGGAATGTTGATGGCTGGCCCAGGAACAGGTGCTAATGTGTGCCAGCTGTGCCAGTGGTGTAGAATAATACTGTAGAATAAGAGAAAGCCATAATGCTGTACAATGAGAGAGATCCTGGTGAACTAAACCTTAACAGAATGTCAAATGATTTGTAAGAAATTAAAGACACAAGGGTACCAGTATTAGTAGAACTCAATTTTATTACAACTGTATTACAGTATTCAACACGGATCAAGATCGGATCAGTTCAGGCAACCTCTCCGAATGACTCTTTCCTGCCAGGGAACAAGTCCTTGCTGTGTCTGAAAGAATGTCTTGAGGTCCTCTCTCACTGCACTTGCAGCACGGGATGCACGTGCTGTAGACACTCTGGCTACAGTTCTCATGTTAGTGTCATCTGCAACAACCCTCCTTCATTCACCTGGCTGAACTTCACCTGATGTGATGTGGTATCTACGAAGGTTGTTGGGATGTATCTGCATGCTAGAGTGTGCACAGCATCTTAATGAAGAGCAACACATGCCTTCACTTGGCCCAGCCATCAACATTCCAGAGTGTATGGCAGCGGTTATCATATTTGTGTCTGGCTATACAGACTATGCCCATAATATGCCTATCTTAATAACTTAATAAATATCTGTTTTTATAACTTAATGCCGCTTTGAGCATTATGTCACGCTAGTTTTCCATGTAATTTCACTTGTCTTCGACCACAACAGCAGACAACACTTACATAAAACCAAGGTTTATTAACAAATATATGAACAATAACATAACACTTACAAATAAGACAAGATAAAAATAAGGTAGGCCCTAACAACAAGACACAATAAAAAATGAGATACTGCTTAACTATTACGATAATAAGATTACCTTTAACGATAAGATAAAAAAAATACATGCTAAAAGAAAGTAAGACTAAAAAAAAGATTAGCCTTAGCAATAAGGTGCATTAAAATGTGCATCATTCAAGCATCTTTCACAGGTGCTTCTGTGCGTGATCTAGGGTCATCTGAAGCAGTTTCTGCTTCAGCTGGTCACGCACCTGTGGATCCACAGAAAGGACTTTGAAAATACCCCCGTAGGAGACGCTGCATGCTGGTTCGCAAGCTGCAAACACCTTTCATGGTTCTCAAATTCAAACTGTGATGGAAGAAAAGATAGATTTGATTTTGGAAGCATGGTGTGAAGGCCTTTCTACACACACTCACACAGTATCACAGAGCTATCAACCAGAATAATAGGAGGGCCATTAACCAAAACAAAGCATGTGGCCCAGTGGGCAATTGTACATGAGCAGTGACATCAGCTCTGAGCAGTACATGAGCAGTTACAATCAATGACCTATTCACATATGACAGAGAGATGTGGGGAGATGTGGAGCAATACACTGAGATAAATGCATGTAGGAATGTCTCTAATTACTAATAGGTAAGACACCTGTGAGTTTTTCTCTGTCATTTTGGTCTGAGTTGGTACATTTTCCCGTTATTTTGGTCATTAACTAATTAATGTGATGTCCTCATGAAAACATGAATCCCGTTTCGTCATTTCGGTGAAGGAGCACAAGACGGCAACACAGCAAGTGGCCTCATTTGCCCTGTCGGAGGAGGAGGAGTGCGTAAGTTAACCCCTTGGTTAACCCCTTGGTTAACTACTGCTTTGGCCTTTGCTTTCAAACAGAGCAAAGCTATTCTGTTGCCTCCTCTGATGTTCTGCCTACACAGCTGACCCATTCCATTTCCTTTGAGAACTGGTCAGAACAGAACATGTTACAGCAGAATGTAATCTCAATTCCCTTTTGTCCTCTGCCAACAGTGGTTTGATATGTACTACACACTGCTGCGGCCAACATACCTGAGAACCACCAGGAAACGCAAGAGGGATGATAAGGATGTGATGAATGGGGAAGAAAGATTCTTCATTTCCACCTCAGGGATACCCATCCACAAAGCCTCCAATGACGTGGCCCGGTTGCACCGAAAGTACAACCTCAAGCCAGTAACCAGCCAAGGTAGCATGCAGAGCCGTTGACACGGAAGCCAAGGGCCTGGGTGATGTTGAAAAGGCAAATGTGGCCGACTACCTGAAACCATACCAGCGCAACAGCAGAAGCGCACTATCTGGGGAAGATGCCAGCCCTGAACATTCTGGGGAGGATACCAGCTGTGAGTCTGCTGGGGAAGGTACCAGCCGTAGTACCCAAAGCACTGCATATAAGAAAAAGCTGTGATTGCCACCCTGGAAAGCAGACTCCAGGCAGATCCATCCAGTATACAAAGAACCAGGACAATGCCAACATCAGGCCAAAACATTGCACCATTGGAGTGGATGGAGAGGAACAAAATGTGACTCTTTTCCTCACAACCAGGACTATTTCACAAGATGAAGAAGTCCTGCTTGCCAAAGCATTCAAAACATCTCTTGGAGAAAGAGGAGGAGGGCTCCCGTAGGCTGTCGGGCCTTCAGGCATTCCGTTTCTCGTCCCAGACTCGGTGAAGTGTAACTGAATTGTCTTGGCCAGCCCGTAAGCCACCCATCTTCACATCCAAAGACAATAAACTGGGTATATCTTCTCTCTGCCTCTCTGACAAGAAGCCTGCAAGACATCACAACCCTGAAGGCATCCATCATCACATGCAAATAAACAAGGCAAGTATTGATATTGTTTGACATTATGATATCAGGAGTCAGGTGTTCTCTCTATTTGGATTTGTTTAAAAAACATGTCCTGCTGCCTACAACCTCCCTGATCTGAATCTCCAATCATCTGTCTCTCATGGCTGAGCAACATGTAACCAGCATCCAGCCAGAGCAGGTCATGATATTCTTTGACAATATTAACATGCCATTGTTCTGTGTATTATGCCTGATATCAGGACTCTCCTCTCTGAGAGCCTACCACACAGACTTAACACTTGTCTTATTTCTACCAGATTCAAACACTGTCATTCATTTGTATTGCTTACTCTAACATCATGTGTCTTTTTTATTTTGTCTCTTCCACAAGACCTGTTGCCTACACACAATGTGATCTGCATCTCCAATCAAGAATTAGCATGACCTAAACACGAACTTAACCTTCAAATAGCTGGAGCATAAATAGCTGCAGCATAAATGGCATGGTAGGTTAAACAGGAACTGAAGTGGTGCCAAAGTTTACTGTGACAAGAATACAGTGAGCGTCTTTAGGTTCCTCCGACTCGTCAGTGGCAACAATACAGGCAAGGCGCTCGATGTCATTCACCCTCACGATGTTGATGTGGTTGGCAAAGCAAAAAGCCTGGATGAGGGTGAAGTGAATCTGGAGGGCAATGTCGCATTCGTACTCCTCGTCAGTCGCTAACACGCAGTATGCAACATTGTCTGGATCACTGTTGAATGACAATGACACTTGGTTAGAAACTGATTCAAATAACCATGTCATGTAACTATATAGCAAATATATTTATCAGGTTCCAGGAAGATATTAGCTGCTTTACTTACACATTCATGACTTTTGCTGATTCGTATACCTCTACTGTCAAGCAATCTTGTTTCTTCGCCGAAACGAGTAGCTCTTCCAAAGCAGTACCGATGACCTGCATTCTGTGGAAAAGAGAATAACGAGTTAAATCACTATTGTAAGCAATTGCGCTGTAGGCTAAATGCATACATTATTGTGCTGCACTATGATGCCTCTAAACAAGTGCCTTACCTGTCAGTTGTTTCAGAGTTATCTTGTCCGTGAACTTCCTCAAGAGTCATTGATATAGGCTAGTATAGTATCCACAAAGGTTTAGGTCCTAGCTCATTCACTGTGTGCGCTCTGGGCTCTGGGCTGAAGATAGAGTGAAGTCAGCGCTTCAATACCGGGTTAGGGCTGTTTCTCAGGCAGATCCGGGGTCACAAAACAAGAGTGCGCCAGAAGCGCGAGCAAACAGGTTCCAGGTGTGAGCTTTGCAGACGATCTGACAAAGGAGAGCTGAAAGACAGGGCTTTAAATACTGGGAGAGGTTAGTGGGTAATGCAGCGCAGCTGGCAGAGTAATTAGAGCAGAGCAGAGCAGGGACAGGTGGAGCTAGTTAGGCTGAGTAGAGAGAGTGGTGAGCAGAGTGGAAGATAATGGAAACCAATTAAGGTGGTAACCCGGTGGAGTGAGAGGGCTCATGACAGCTACATGCATTTGGTTTGTTTCTGCCATTTATTAATAATGATGTATACAGTTTGTTAACTACTTACTATTTACCTGAGCATTCAGTATTGTGCAATATAGCATACAGAAGGTGAGGGTGAATAGCTCAGCTGTGTAATAGACACTCTGAATAAGGTATGCTGTTTGCATCAATGTACAGTTAGAAGTGGATGGTATTCGTACCCTGGTGTTTATAGTACTGAATGCTATTTACACCCTTGTGCATGAACTAGCTAATTGTTGCAATCAAAACTTCCGTTTGAGAACCGATTTCTTGTTCAATTTGCGCGCCTTCTCTCCAGAGACGTTGGTACAACAGCACACTCACTCTGCCAAAACGCATCACACAGGAATCAAACCCGGGTCTCCCAGGTGCCAGCCCTTACCTGTGACCACTGCACTATCTGCTTCCACAAGAGGTTGATGTTTGCAGGTAAACTTAGTTTATAGGCCTGAACGTTATAGTCACAAAATGTCTGTTAGCTAACAAACTGACGGTTGTATGTGTTCACTGAACAAAGATTATGAAAATAAAACACAACTTTTCCATCTCAAATTTAATTTGAACAGATATTAGTGCTGAAACCGTTCAGAATTCTTCACTTTCTGCTGATGAAAAAAACATGTTTTTTTGGGCACGCGAGCAACATGTTTTTGTTGTTATGTAACAGGGTGTAAATAGCCCAGTTGTGTGGCCAAGGCTATTCGCACACTCCGTTGATATATCCATGTTTTTGGTTCAGTCTTTATGCATATTAAAGTTAAGAGTTCATCACCAATGGGGCTACAAACGTGTTATGTCCGTGCATGTGAAGTTATATCTGTGTGTTGCGGGCACATGCACGCGCGTCCCCGTGTGGGCCGCTGGTTGGTGAAAATGCTTAATCCCAGTCCGTCACTGTTCACAGGTATACATGTTCCATATAGTTAGTGAGTATAATCCTCACACAACAATATAGTTCTCAGAATGTCTCAGTGTAGATCTCAGATAAGTCTCAGTATGGTTAAATGGTATGTGCACAGATATGTTGAGATATGGGCACGTGTGTAAGAATGTATGTTAGTATGTTACTAGCAACATTGTCAGAGATGTATGGTTGACAGGTGTGCACACAGACACCACACACGTAATGTCATGTCATACACGATCACCACTGGTCTGGTCTGGTCTGGAGCCTAAAAGGCAAAAGCAAACAAGTTTAACAGTTATACCAAAACAAGGAATGTCTGCAATTGTACAATTGTTCAACTAAGGTATTTAAGTGAAGTTGTTACATTACATTAGGCTGACACATTATAACCTAACGACTAACATGGTAAACAGTTTAAGCTTTTTAAACAATCTCTCAACAATTCTAGGACAATTAAAAAAAGTAGAGTAGGCCTACAATACAATTGTTGCACCATCAAGCCACTGGTAGTTAAATACTAGCATAATATTAAATTGCAAACAAAGCAGAATTCTGTGTTTTATTGTTTTCAGTTTTAGTATATGTGATGGCTAATCAGTTAAAAAAAAAATATATAAAACGTAAACAGCTTAGAAAACTTTGCAGGCAAAGTGTTTGTTGTTGATGTCGATAATCATATGAGTAAGGACGGATCATTCTGATACTAAGTATCTTGATAACCAACTGCTATAACTTAAACAGCTTGCTAGGTCTGTCAGCCACATTTTTTCCTACAGATTACGATGTACTACAACTGGAAAGCTTGATTCACGCGCCAGGCCACACTTTAATTACAGTGCATGAAAATGCACTGTTCTGTTATCCGAAGTCTTCTTCTTATTCTTATTACAGTGCATGAAATACTGTTCTTCCTAGGCTTCTTCTTCTTATTCTTCTTCTTCTTCTAACGCAGTTAGTGCAGCTTCAACCGTTTAACGTAGAAACTTCATTCAAACTGCGTTGCGTAGGTCTTACTTAGGACATGGGTGCTATGTATTTTACAGCTTTGTAACTTTTATACTTTTTAAACTATTAATTAAAAACTACTCAAAATTTCCCCGTTGAGAGTGAGGAGCTACGTCAGATCACCTGATCTTTTCCTGTAGTTTTGGGAGAAGCCGCCATTTTGAACGTCAAGAAATCCGGTTGTCATGGTAATTTGCGGCAGACACAGCGGGAGAAGTATCGATAAGCGAGACACAGTGAGAGAAATATTTTAGTTTACATCAATTAGACAAGGAGAAGACGAACACAAAGAGAATGTACAGGGAGAAGCTGAATGCCACAGCAAAGCAGCGGTATTTAGAGAAACTTTGTGGAATCAACCAGATCGACCCTTATGAGCTGTCAGCTGGAGAATGGAGCCGCGACATGAATGCTCTACCACCTTGTACATGGACATGGTTAATTACCTTGTGTAATCCCGATGGTGTGAGCTATTACACCAAGCAGCAGTTCAAATGCTACAAGTCCCTGGAAAGCCATGAACAGTTCTGCTGTGGATGGGTGCAAGACCTGCATGTAGTAGTAGCAATGTATAACGCCAGACTACGCCACCCTAGGACTTGCACCCAGAGAAGTATACCTAGATTTTACCCAAATTTAGACCAAAAGCTCACAAGCTCGTTACTAACTGCAACAGAGACGTGGTTCCAATAATAAGTTATGTTTTATTAAATACAAATTGGATGTTCTCACAACAGATAGACAAGACGCTTTCACTCACACCATATAGATGACAAGGGAGGGTAGAGAGACAGTGCTGAGGCGTACCAGCAGGGGGACCAGATATCACAAGTCAGGGGGGGGGGGGAATCCCAAATAGAACACTCACACGTGTTTACACACACACGGCAACACAAAGGCTAAGACAGCACACCTCAAGATGCACACGTGAGCACTGCACACAGTAGGGGGGACACCACCACCTGGAGGATAGGACTGTCTTCCCTGCCTTGGGGCCTCAGCACCTGGAAGAAAAAGGAGAATGGGGGGAAGGAGTAGATGGGTGAGGATTATACTCACATATGCACAAACAGACAAAAACACAACACATGCGAGCAGGTGTGGTAGGCCAGCTACAAGGATCACTGGTGATCCGCAGCAGTATAGAATAGAAGAAAAGGTCTCCCACCAATGTTCAACACAAAGACATGAAAATAAACAAATACAAACAAGAACTAGTTACAGGCCAGCTACAAGGATCACTGGTGATCCACAGCAGTATAGAAAAGGCCTCCCACCAACGTTCAACACAAAGACATAAAAACCCCAAAAGAAAAGACAGACAGGAACAAAACAACACGAATATGGAAGCTAAAGCTAGGAGGGTCTTAACACCAGCATTTAGCAGATCTCAGTTAAGCTACACAAGGCCTATACCGGTTTCTAACCCAAAAAATAGACAGACAAACAATAGGAAAAAAAACCAACAATAAACCACACACCAAACAATAAATCACACCAGCACGCTACATGCACTATATCATACTCATTCACACACACACAAACACACACACCCACACAAACAATCAATCTAGACACAACAAGAGACAAGGCACTTAGCCCATTAAAATGCGTTGTCGGCGCCACGGCCAAAATAGGTGAAGCACTGGTCTTGGAGAAAAGCGTGGCAAAACTGCAGTGGTCACTAGCCCCAAACTCACGGTATCTACGAAGCATAATCAGATAACAGTTAGAACCAGCCATAAAGCAGAAAGTGAGAAGGCAACGGCTACGGTTTCCCCTTCAAATCAGACGCTCAGCTGGGCACCAGCGAGTTCTTTAGTTTGGAAGATCACCTCGACAAGACGTAATGCAAGCACTCCACCGGTACAAACCACCGAGCGGCACCAATTACTGCCAGCAACAGGTAGAAGTGCTACAAAGCCATACATAACAAAAATAAGATCACAATACTACTAATAAAACCAAGCGAGTAGGAGAGTGTAGAAAGAGTAGACATACCGACAAGCAGGAAGTAACGAGGAACTGACGAGAAATGAGGAACCGGGGCGTTTCCACAACAAACATAGTGTTCAATTTTATACTGCGGCTATGCAAGCCCATTGGCTATGCGTGCCTCGGTCCATGCGTTCCACCACATGCAGATCTACAAGCCTGGAGGCTGTGAGAACACCGTGGTACTTGCTAAGGTAAGGAGCTAAAAGCTAACGTTATCGATACTAGCTCTAACGTTGTGGTTGTTGTTAGAAGCGGCGGCTGAGCCTTCCGACAGAAAATGCTCCTTGGTCGCTTCCTTGATCCGTCTCGGAGTCAAAACCTAAGACAAAGCCTGTTATACTAAAACATACAAACAAAAATCATGCCAACGTGGCAGGTGCCAACCAGTGTACAAAACCCGGCTCTGGCCCTGAATGGCCCATGTTATGTCTGATGTTCCTCAGATGTTCCCAAACATCGGCCTGTCTGACCTTCCTGCTGGTGCACAGGCCTAAGGCACAGTTATGTTATGTACAATAGTATGGACCTCTCCCCGTTGTATACTACACACAGAAGTAACATATGAACACATCAGAATACAGTAAGAATACCCCAGAATTCTACGTCTATGTGTAACAGGACAAGGTCCACGCCCCTTGTCTAGTCCAGTAGTGCCATTGCGAGTGGCTCTTGGCATTCGGAGGCGAGCCAATTAGTGTAGAGAAGTGGCTATATAAATTTTAACTTTTAATTTGAAAGCTGACGTCATAGCTGCATACCGTTGTTCGTCCACCTGACTCCTGCCTTCATCGCGGGATCCCTTCTGCTGTTTTGCACTGCATGAAAAGTGTGATTTTCGTCCCCGTAAACGACCGGAGATCTCCCTCATTTTTGGTAGTTGACAACAATTTGCAACCCGCGCTTGTCGCCGTTTGTCTGTGCCACAAATTGTCGGAACCAGACAATGACGTATGTGGAGAGCTTTCAGAGTGCTAATAGGCCTAATTAGCATATGAATGCAGCGAAACCGCGGCTGGCCAGGCCTGGCTTGAATATCCTTACTCAGTATTGGATGAAACCACAACTTTCGAACAAGTATAATCACTCGTGATTGGTTGGCAGATCCCCAATAATAATGTATATGTGTATATATATATATATATAATGCTGTATATTCATGTTATCCTATGTAGGCTACTACACTATTATTAGGCTACCATCAAGGACATGAATGAATTTATAGAGGAAATGAACATTTGCCAGGAACATGTTTAAGCAAAGAGCGAGCTTTATTAAAACAAACAACTACATACAAAGCGAGGATCTGCCCACACATGGGTAGAGGATGATCCAAAAACTACAACTCCGTGAACTGTCCGTTTGCCTCCTCGGGGTTGTATGTAACTGGCGGCGTTCTTTCCGAGGCAGGTCCGTTATGCAGACGCCTATTGTGCGTGGCTCTGTACTTCGGCGTCGCCTCAGACCGGGACTGCAGCTTCGCAGAGTTCAGAGAGCTCCGGCCTACGAAATGACGGCCACCGTACAATCCATCCAGAGACCCCGCCAACAATGCCATCTTCTTCGTCAGACATGAGGTCTACGGTGGCGGACTTCCAGAGTTCCACCTCGTCATCTGCTAGCACACTCTGTCTCGATTCCAGCAGCTGTAAAAAAACAATGAATCAGTACTGTGCGATGCGATGCACTGCGTATGGACACAACACATCTATCAATGCACCTGAAAAATAGTCACCAAATAAAGTCTTACCCTCTTTCTTCTCGCTCGACTCCGAGCTGAACTCTTCGCAGCTTCCGCCCGCAATGAGTTTTCTGGCTGGGAATATCTAAAGCTCCTGCGTACCGTCTCGTAATATGTCTTAAAGGCGGCTGGAAAACAATTAAATGAGAGTGGTATGAATAAAAATCAAACGCAAGTCACAGTAACATTAAACAAGGAAGGAGAAACAGTAAAAACAAGTCACTTACACACAATGTCGTCTTTATCAACATCGTGTAAATCTGGACTTGCAGATATTGTTCCGAGCAAATAGGAGGTCACCGCCTCATTATGAGGCGAGATTAGTCTGTGAAAACAAAATGTACAGTTATAATCGGTATCTATCCTATGGTGTCTATACGTATCCATTTCCTTATAGCCTACCGCAGAATGAAAGCATATTCTTTAAATCCTACCCTTGCTCCGGTTCGTAGCGCCTGCAATTTGTCTCCGAGTTGTGAAGACGGCGTACTGCTTCCTGTAAATGACGACACAAAAAAATACACTTTAATTAAGCTGGTTCTGCTCACTTGTTCTTTTGCAAGGCTACTAGGCTACTCTTAGCTTTGGTTTTAGGCTAGGGTACTTTTAGCTTAGCTAGCAGTCATCGAACATATTCTTACTGCAAGCTTGGGATTGTGCACCAGTCTTCTCTTCTTAAAGTTTGTCTCTCCCGCACAGTTTTTCAACTCCAGAGCAGCCAACCGGTCCTCTATGGACAGCAACCTAGAGTTTACCTAATTGCTTGAATGACTTGCAGACAGCTCCGAGCAAAGAGGAGGTCCCGACCCCATTAAGAGGCAAAGTTAGTCTGTGAAAACAAAATGTACAGTTAAGATCTGTATCTATCAACGTAACCTATCTATTTCCTTATAGCCTACAGCAGAATGAAAGCATAGTATTCTTTAAATCTTACCATTGCTCCGGTAGCGCCTATGTGTCTCCGAGTGAACCCTGGTAGGCTACGGCTGGCTCTGATTTTTCGAAAGCAGATGTCCATTCTCCTGGCGAGACAAGTAACCACTCATCTGGCACTAGATCCAATGCTCTCCATTCTTCCAAACAAAAAGGGAAGTGCTCGTTTAAAGGTCCCCTCTTCTAGAAGGAATGAGCGCAGACGATCGCGGGCGCGTTGTTTATGATTCACATCCACATACATCCAAATAACGTGAAGTAGTAGCCTAATGAAACTGTAGACTAGCCTTTCTGTTCTGCTGAATCCAAGTACAGCTCGCTGCAGCCTGTGGGAAGGCGAGGCTTGGAGATGCTCCTCTCTGAATTTGCCGCCGCACACTGACTGTTGTTTATCCTATCAGCTGTTCTGGTGGAAGCGCGACCACAGTGCAACCACTGCTCACTAGAGGAAGTGTCTCCCCTGCTGGCGTGGGGGCGTAACGGTTGGACTTAGTGGTTTATTGAAGTGACCCTGCTGTGGCGTATAGACTGAGAGAATGTTTTGGACTGTGTAAATAGTCTACTACTATTTCCCAGTAATCTAATGAGCACATTCTGGTGTACAAGTGTGTGACTGTGTGTGTGTGTGTATACATGTGTGTTTTGTGTTTAACAAAACAAAACTGTGTTGGAACAGAAACATTTTGGTTGTAAACATGGCCGACGCTGGCCGGAATGAAATTGGTATGAGACTGAACATAACAATTAAAATGGACATCCTGAACACTGTGCTGTCCTATCATAACAGAAAAGTTACTGATGCTCCTTTTAGCGGAAAGAAACAAAATCATAACTCCATCAGGGCCCTGATGTCGTCGATGCGCGACTGCCTCTCGTCTTGAATGGATTTCGCTCCAAACGCTTTCTCCACCAGGTCCTTTTTCTTCTTCTGGATCTTCACCATGTTCTCCTCAACCGAGTCCTTCACAATGAACTTGGTGATAACCACATCCCTCTTCTGGCCGAGCCGATGGAACCTGTCAACACACTGGTCCTCTGCTGCCAGGTTCCAAGCTGGTTGAGTCCCACGCCTCCAGCTTTGAGTGACAACAGCATGATGGATGGGCTCCCAGGAGAGGTTGAGTCCCACGCCTCCAGCTTTGAGTGACAACAGCATGATGGATGGGCTCCCAGGAGAGGCTGGAACTCCTCGATGGCCTTGGCACCGCTCTTCTGGTTCATGGAGCCGTCCAGCCGTGTGAAGGTAAAACCGTGCTCCCTCAGAGGCACCTCCAGCAGGGTGAGGAACCGGGTGAACTGGGACACCACCAGGCTCTTGATGCTGCCATCTTCACCGCGCAGCGCCAGCAGACTGCTCATCAGGGCGTTCACCTTTGAGCTGGACTGCCACTTGTCTTTGCCATCGGCTGAGAAAGAGTCCTCCTCCTCTCCTGGGTATTCTACCAGCTCCCGGGTCTTGATCTCCTGCTCAGAGCGGATGACCTCGCAGATGCAGGGTCGGCAGAAGACGTGGGCGCAATAGGTGATGACGGGCTGTCGCAGCAAATCCAGGCAGATGGCACACTCCTCGTCCGAGCCCGAGCCAAGCACTGAAGGTTCTGCAGGCCCTCGCTGTCCCCTTGTGTGACTGGCCTCGGTTTCCACCACTCTAGTCTAGATTTTTAAAGGTAGAAAAAAGAGCAGGAGATAGCAAGGTTTTTTTTTTATAAAGAAAAGTTTATTTAAAACAAAAACAATTAAAACAACTATATAATATTTATTATGAAACACAAACTATATACATAATATTTACAAACAAACAAACACACACACACACACAAAGTGTCCGCTCAGGGAGGGGGAGCTGCCCCATCACAGGCCATACAACTCTTCCAAAATGATGGTGTCAAAAGTGCACTGAAAAAAAAAAAAAAAAAGACAGAAGACATGTGGATATTGCTCTAGTGAAACTAAAATGGGATTCACAAGTCATGAAAATCAGAAGTGAAAAGAATAATTATGGTCTGCTTTTGTCAAAACATTTACAGTTAAAGTCAGTAACAAAGAGCGGATTCACAGGACTGGAGAGAACACAGATTGCGGAGGGACATAGAGGGAATGCACAGTTACTTGATTACTAGATTCATATTAACCTCTTGTGTTTGCTCAGATAGGAACAGTTGTTCAAGGATAGCCATGGGGTCCTGGCTGATATCTGCCAACTCTGTGTGATTCGTGGCAAAACTTGTTTCTGTAATCTGGCCACTCAGGGATATTTGTGGCACCACTTTTTTCTGGGGCAACACCAGGCTCACTTAGCAGAATGGAAACGGAGAAAAATACATTAGTGAATGAACATGGCATTCCTAACTCTGCAAGATTCATGGCCTGTCTTCCAGACTACAGACTGCATTTGTGCAGCGCCACATTACAATACAGTTGTTTCCTGGCGTTATACAGTCATTATTAAAGAGGAATGGTCAGGGAAAGTACAGTTAGTACTTCCTGGCTCATGTGGCCCACAGAGGATGAAGAGCTGCAACTAAATACATGTCATTTCTAAAGCAAATTTAAAACAGCTCATGTTATGGTCATGTTCAGCACTGGCAAGAAAAGCATAAAACAATAACTGTAGCTGGGTTGTAATAAAATAGATGTATTATAGGAGAAGGACAAAAAAGGAGGAAAAACACACACACACACACACACACACACACACACACACACACACACACAAAAAAAAGTGAAAACGTAGAAAAGTGAAGTTAAAAATGAAACATCTGTGGTGGGCGGAATGAAACATTCCAGGGAGGATGGTGCAGTGCCTTCTCCTGGCCCTCGACTGCTTCCTCACCTTTACCAAGTGGTTTTCCTTCGATACACTAATGGGATAGAGTAGGTCAGCAGGAATCCAACAGCGCCTCGTTAGGAATTCTTTTTTTTTTTAAAGAGTGGGGCTTGTTGAGGTCCTGTGTTGCATTGTGTTAATGTTGTGCAAGTCAGAGCCTTGCGTAGCCAAAGTGATGTAAAACATATATGTGAAATGCCTGCATCAAGTACTCTCAGAAAAGCACAGTTTATAGTAGTATTAGTGTTGACTGGTGTTCATACACATGTATGTTGATTGGCATCCATGTGTTTCACCATGTCTCAGTGATGACATTCAATCTCAGGGGGTTCTTAAATCCATTTTAGTCCCCAGTGTGTCCAAAAATGTGCCTTGTGCTTGTTTGTTTTTTAGATGAGATTATGACTGTGGTTATTATTATGCTGTTATGAACACTATATAAATACATTTTTGTTATGTCTATAATCATTTGACATAAACAATACTGTAATAATGCAAAATGTTTACACAAAACAATTCCACAGTGATCATTAACCAGAAATTCATGTTTTTAGCTATATAAAAGTTGACAAAAGAAGTGTGACACACACATGAATTTAGTTTATATTTAGAGCACTGCACTGCTAGGGATAGGTGGCAGAGGTCCCAGCATCGTCAGTTGTGAAATCAAGATCTGGATCTGCCATTATGAGGTCTTTTTGAGGAACACACGAGAACAGGGGTGTCTCTTTCCAGCTTCAAGAAACTCTTGAAGACCCAAATCTTTAGAGAGCACCTCCTGTCTTAGCACTTACCCTGCATTACCCTCTCCACCCTGTACAGCACTACTTTCTTCTACACACTTCCCTCTATGTAGCTTGATTGTTAATCCTCGTTTGTAAGTCGCTTTGGATAAAAGCATCTGCTAAATGGATACATGTAATGTAATGTAATGTAATGTAATATTCACCTGTCCAGGACATGGTTCTGTTTCCCAGGGCTACCCGGAACATTGTTCAGCTGCAATACAAACAAACAGCGATTTATGTAAGTTTTCCCCTAAGCTTGGATCATCTACACCAACACGGTAACACTCCATAATAAGGTGCCATAATAAATAGCAAACTAGTAATTACCTAACCCTTTTAATATTTGTTAATTGTTACTAAAATATCTATTTGCCACAAGTTAATAGTTTTTTCATCATTAATTAAATATTAGTTGTTTGCATAAAAAAATGTATGTTAATGTTTTAACAAATCTATTAACTAATATTGTATTAATATTTGTTAAAAATTAACTAAATATATTTTTGGCACTAATTAACAGTTATTTCTTATATCATTTACAAACTACATGCTAATATAAAAGTTAATCACATTATTATTTATCTAGCTTTTCTGATAAGCTTTGTGGAGAATTTATGGAATTTATGGTTTATGGCTTTATGGTCTTGTGGGGTGTATAAGGCACCCTACTGCCAGTGGTTGGTTGTGTGAGAGTTTGTGCTCCTCTTCTTCCACTTCATCCTTATTGGATACCTCTGTGGTTGGCTGTCCTGTAATTGGTGACTCTCTGTCTAGTATTTGAAAGTAGTGTACTCTTTGCCTTTGGAAGTACTATTTGGTTGCTGCTTGAATTTGGTGTAACAGAGGGGGTGTAACAGAGTTAGACATGTAGTTTAGTGTTTGTATGTGATTTTAGCTGTAATTAAGCAGCTTTATTGATATTGGTGTTTTGGAGCCCCCTTTGGAGAAACGCTATACTGCAGCTCTGCTGCGTTTTGTCCTTGTATTGTTGCCATAGCCTACAGAAGCGGTATGCTCTGCATTGGGTAGGTTGACTGTATAAAGCACTCCCCACTTTGTAACTGTAAAATGCTGTTTAAGTTGAAAACTTTGATATACCACCTGTATTATGTTACTTTACATGTATTGTTAAGATTTGGGTGCAATTCTAGCAACTTAGAGAACGTTTATTAATGTTTTCATTATGACCACGAGTTCATACACACTGAGTCTAACGTGACTAGATGTAAACTCCGCTAGCAACTTTCCATGCATTCAGTGTAGTTAAGCAGTTTAGCTTAGTGTGCATGTAAAGTGCAATTCAGTCTAGCAGGAAATGAATGTACATTTAGTTTAGCATTATGTTTATGCATTACCTCCGTATGGTCTACATTTGTGAGTGTTTAGTGAGTCTCAGAATATTAATAAACTGTCGTTCTGTGCACCTGAACATTCCATGTCGCATGTCTCCCTTGCTAGTAGGGCTGACAGTAATGGTATAGGAGTGATGCATGTAATATAGCCCATTCAACTTGTTGTTGTTTTGTTTTAACTTTTCCTAAAGGAATAAATGTGATAAGCCAGTTTTGGTCTCAGTCCCTTCACTGTCTGACTAGTTATATATTACTAATATATTAATAAAGCTTAACCAAGGGTCCCCCATACTGATAGTTTTGTTAGTTTAATTGTTGGACTTTTATTTTGACAAGTTGTTGTCATTCTGTCTTCCACATTCATGAAAGGTTTGGTATGAATGTTGAGTCATGTCTCATGAAAGTCATGAATGCTTTATGTGCAGTTTATGACAGCTGCTATGAATGTGTTATGAACTCACCCGTCAAGTAAAGTGTTACCGACCTACTCTAGGATGTACTACAACTTGGAAGCTTGATTCGTGTGCCAGGCTATACTTTAAATTTTAGGCCAGAATAATGCAGAAATTAGTAACGTTAGCCTAGGCCAAGTAAACATACTCTGTAGCCTATGTTGACGACACAAACGTTATACCTCAACTTCTGTACGTGTGTTTTAACAATACTTTGGTCATATGGTCCGTTTCCTAACAGTATGGCTTTTATCAGGTCCCTTTCCACAGGTGTATTTAATCAAGAGCCAGATAGTATCTGTACAATATGATTAGGCTAGACTACTGTATCTGGTTAACGTTAATGTTGGTTAGTGAGCAAATGTAACGTTAACGTCGGTGATTAGCTGGGAGCAATGTTAGGTTTGATTGTCGTTAGCTAACGTTATCGAAACCTACGGCTAACCGGTCACTTTAAAGTTGATGACATACAGTAGCTGCTAGGCCTATTAACGCTGATAAGGTGGGTGCTAACGTTAACTATTCCCCTAACGTTATAAAGTTAGTTTGGCTATTTGTCACCTATCATTTCATACAACATAATGTTTGACGACATAAATGAGTCAAATGCCAAAAATCGGACCACTTACCGTGTCTGTAATTAGAGAAGGACAGTCAGTTACGAGCAAGTAGCCTAAAGTGGGATCACGGCAGGCGATAAGACGAACGTTCAGAAGACTCACAGCTCCAGTGGTAGAGGTTGATTGCGTTCAGCTGCAGGTCACGTCATAATGCTAAAAGTTGCCGCCAAAGTGGTCAATGTTAACTCAATGGGAATTTGTTGCTCTTTTATCGTAAATATCTCAAAAAGTATAAAGTTCATAAATGTAAAAAATACATTGTACAATTGTCCGTTACAAGACCTTTGTAGGAGTGTTTGAATGACCTCAAACGGTTCAGTGGTTTTAGTGTCATTAGACGTCAAACTTGGTCGGAAGAAGAATAATAAAATACGATAATAAGAAGAACAGTGAATATATTTACATGCAATGCAATTAAGCTTAACCAACTTTATTATAAGGGGCTCCACACTGATAGCTATATACTACTAATATATTAATTAAGCTTAACCAACTAATAACTACAACTAATATTTAATAAAAAACTGTTAACTTGTGCCAAATAGATATATTAGTAACAATTAACAAATATTAACAAAGGGTTAGGTAATTACTAGTTTGCTATTTATTATGGCACCTTATTATGGAGTGTTACCAAGCTTAACCAACTTTATTATAAGGTTCCCCCATACCGATAGTTATATATTACTAATATATGAATTAAGCTTAACCAACTTTATTATAAGGGGCCCCACGCTTATAGCTATATACTACTAATATATTAATTAAGCTTAACCAACTTTATTGCAAGCGGTTCCGGCGCCGACAACAGTGGCAGCATGTCAAGGTAGCTCCGTGTTTTTTTCTTGAATTTCCCCTTGGGGATCAATAAAGTATCTATCTATCTATTGTAAGGGTCCTATGGAGAGCGGTTCATATTGGGATAGGCAGAAGCACAGTTTAATAACAATTAGTTAAATAATAATAAGTCATTAACTCTTCTATTAACATATAGTTTGCAAATAAACATTTAACATTTAAATGATGCAAGAAATAACTTAATTAGTGCCAAAAAGACATTTAGTTAACTATTAACACATATTAATACAATATTAGTTAATAGATTTGCTAAAACATTAACATAAAGATTTTATGCAAACAACTAATATTTAATTAATGATTAAAAAACTATTAACTTGTGCCAAATAGATATGTTAGTACAATTAACAAATATTAACAAAGAGTTAGGTAATTACTAGTTTGCTATTTATTATGGCACCTTATTATGGAGTGTTTTCTCTTAGCAGCCTGCGCCGTGTACATTCGTCTGTAATGCCCAGGACAATTTTATCTCGGATCATTTCGTCCTTCAACTCTCCATACTCACACGTAGCTGCTTTCTCCCTCAACTTCGTGACAAAGTTGTCAATAGATTCTCCGTCATCCTGTGCGCAACGTCCGAAAATGTACCTCTCGTAAATCACATTTTTGGCGGGCTTGAAGTATTGTTCCAACACATCCAGTGTTGTTTTAGGATTACCTCGTTCTGCTTCGGTTAGATTCAGGTTGTGACGACTAATGTGCCTGCATTCACTTCCCATCACGGTTCGCAGCATTGCAGCCTGCATGTTGTTCGGTCTGTCGGCCAGCCCCGTGACCAAAATATAGTCCTCATACTCAGCCCTGAATACGTCCTAGTTAGAACTCCAGTCACCTGCGAAGCTCATAGGTGATGGTGGTGGAATGTTGGCGGCCATGCTCGGTACCGCAGCCGGCTGGCGTAGCGCAGCTTGCGCATCAGCACCTCTGTTTCTATCGGTTTCTGACATAATTTCACACAGACTAACTCAATAACACGAATAACAGCATGAGTTCACTGACTTCTGACACCATGTTACGGTGTATGACACGCAGAGCAAGGTGCACACAGGTCTGTATTCAGCAAAAGCCATACAAGTTGCTGACTATTGACTGTCTATGCACAATTTTCAACCAAATTTTGCTGCTCTTATTTTTTTCATTATTATATGTGCCCTCTTATTTACTTACTTTTTTGTTTACTTGAATGTTATGTTTGTCTGTGGACTTAAATTGGTAAAATATGTCTTGTCTTCACCGTGGGATAGTGAGAAACGTAATTTCGATCTCTTTGTATGTCTGGAACATGTGAAGAAATTGACAATAAAGCTGACTTTGACTTTGACTTTGAAGTTCCTATGCATGTCATAATAAAAGCAGCTATACTAGACCCCGTAACAGGCTAGGCTAGATCTAGGCTACTTCACTTTTATTTATTTATTTTTACCATGGTTGAGTGATGTCAACTTGGCATTGTAGTTTAGTTTCTGGTCACCCTGTTCCGTGACTGTGCCACAGACCTTCACTGGTTGATGGCTGCCAATTGTCGTTTGTATTTATCATGCAATGTATAATTAGGCTAGCCTACATTGCATGACAAATACTGACGACTTGAACACTTCAGTCAAGTGTTATTAATTCTGAATAACAGGACTATGACATTCAAGTTTAAGTAAATATTACGTTTAAATCACTGTTCCATATCAATGCTCATTGATAATGATGAACACCAGCTGAGCCTGGACGCAGGCTATGCATACAATGGAATTAACGGTAAAAAACTGTCAGGACCAAAGAAAGTAGACTAACACAACAAACTGAACAAGTCAGTTTCTTTTTAAACTTGAAACTTTTAAAGCCTTCTGTAATGCTTCCTTCAGGTGGAGTTATCAGAAGGTTCCACGGAGGCCAATGTTGCATTACATTTTGTTTCGTTTTAACTCACAGCTTGCAAGCTTCCTGGTCTATTGTGAAAGTTAAACCAGATATGAACCACACTGCGTCAGTTCGCCCTGCGGCTCAGTAGCAACTTCAACTTCATCTCTTTCTCTCAACCCCGTGTTCCATCTCCAACATTTCAGATTGACAGGTGTGTACCAAAGGCAATTTCAGTTTCATTTATAAGGCTAACTTCTGACCTGCTTGGTTGTAAATGTACGTATTTCTGGGGTGGCTATGCTCATTACAGCGAATATCACATTAAGTATTTTTATGGGTGATGTTTGGTTGGAGTAACTAATACTAATAGTAATACTTAAAAGCAGGTTTGTTTTTACTGAACAGCTTATCTTAATGTTGCATACGCACAATGCAACAGCATGTGCACACAAACATGTATAACAGCTTCTAGGAAATACACATTGGCTTTCTGCTTTGATCAGGATGCAAAGTGCCTGCTCCTATTATTGTATCTGTGTAGCTACTTGCAGCATTTGACACCAGTGCATTTTTAGTGTAAGGAGAGCAAGTGGGTATTCCTTTTCTGTCTTCAGCACTGGGTTAACTACATATGTCTAATTCTGAATTGGGTACCTGCAGAGCAATATCAATGCTAAAAAAATAAAGCATCTGAATGCTTGTTATCAATAGTACATTTGTTTATATATTATTATGGGTGCACAGAATTTTTAAGGTTTTACCAAATCCATTATTTAAAATGTGGCTGAATCCGAAACCGAATACCAAATCCAAGTAATATCTTTGATGCATAAATGCAGTAAACGCCACCAAAAACTGTGAACCTGACAAAAAAATGCCATTTCCAAAAACTGACTATTAAAGCACTTGAACTGGTCACATTGTAGACAGGATTATTCATGTTTTTTTATGTTATGTTAATGTTATTGTGTAATGATTTTCATTGTTGGTAGAAATGCATATAAAACAAAACATAAAATGATCATTTACAATTAAATGAACAATAAAGATCAATAACATAGGCCAGATCCCACCTGTGAGCCAAACTATTGCACTTATCTTTTATGTCATTACATGGTGTGTAGGGCTAGTGAGTGCCTGTCCATTGCAGTAATTAGATTCCAAGGAAGACTGGCTTGTTTATATTTTTGTTTATTTTTTGCCTGAAATTTGCCTGAAATTTTACTCTGTCAGATAACATTTGATCCTTCTCTGAAAAGATTAAAAGTTACTCTTTCGATAGAGGTGTTTCTCCAGTGTAAATCGGTGTTATTATTTTACTCTTTTTGGTGGTATTTCACTCTATTCAGTGCACATTTTACTCAGTTCAGAGCTACAACCAACACACATGACATTTCCCAGAATGCCACTGTCCATAGTATTCTTCACATTATCGCATATTAGACTGAAATTTAATCTTAAAAATGCAATATGTAATTAAACTATATTTAAGGCTATACTAATAGCTGTCATGCTGTTGTGTTATTGGTGTGGATGCCACACACCATCAACCAGACAACTATCCACAACACACTTGGTCTGTGGGTTGAGGTTGAAGTCTCAGATGTAGCTGAGCATATGTAATGGTGAGTGGTACGGTCATGGTGAATCTAACGATTAGTTTCACAATTACTACCATTCTACAGTTGTCTTATTCATGTCATATAAATCTAAATCTTAAAAAAATGCCAGACACCCAAACACACAGCTGGAATACCAACTTTGGGACACTTTCAAGTGACCAGGTCAAAGTCAATTGAGAAAGCAAGCAACTTTGCATTGAACCAAGAGAAAGAGACCTTAAAGGGGTGGTTCGGGATTTTGGACATAGAACCTCATTTCCAAGTTAGCAAGTGTGATATTTACTGTTTTTAGTGGCAGGCTAACACATACTGATGACTTGCGCTAGCCTAGCACCTGCAAACTCTGCAATTAGAAGGACTGGATGAAACGTGTTGAAAACGGTCTCCACTGATAAATATCACACTTGGTAACTTGGAAATGAGGTCCTATGTCCAAAATCCTGAACCACCCCTTTAAGAGTGTTCAAAATCTATTTTATATTTTGAGTCTTCTCCTTAATGGTATTTTCTGACCATAATCTGAAAATCATCAACACAATAATTTTGCCCATCACCTGTTCAACAGAACACATATCTTGAGGTGCCACAATAAACAGTTAAGAGAAAAAATAAATATTAGAACACCACACCCTTTACCCATAATCCCTAGAAGCAGCTCACCAAAACACCTCTATCAAAAGACTAACTTTTACTATTTTCAGAGAGGGACAAAATGTTATCTGGCAGAGTAAAATGTTACTGAATTTAAGTACATTTTACTCAGGCAAATTTCCCATGTATTTCATGATAATAACACCTCACTGGTGAGGAAACCAGTAAAAGATCAAAGGTGTTTGATACTTCTCCTTTTTGCTATGCACTTCTTCTTTAACTCACTGATGTGCTAGTAGATAATGGAAGTGTGTTATTAGTTGCAGACTTTCTTTGCATGTCCTCATTTAAATAACAAAAAACACAACCTGACCGACACACATACACTGAACCAGTTACATCAGATCACCAGATCCTGACCTACACTCATGAAAAAAAAGAATTCCTGCTTATGTCAGTGTTTCCCATACATTGAATTATTTGTGGCGGCCCACCACAATATCAACACGGACCCCCAGACAATGATTTTTCCAGGTTTCCAGGTTGCATTCATGTTAACTCTGCAATCCTACCACTACAAATAGAATTAAGTTATGTGGGAAACGCTGCATCTGGTCTAACTGGCAGCACATACACTCAGGAAACAGGAGTCCTGCTTATGGGCATGTGTGCTGCCAGTTATACCACAGGACTCCTGCTTATGGGCATGTGTGCTGCTGATTACTGAAAAGACAGCAATGACAGACACAGACAGATGTGATACCTCAGTAAAGGACTGGAAATGTTGAACATTACTGGGGGATCTAACGAGGATCATCTGCTCTCCTCCTGTAGAATAGCAACAAGGATGCACCTGGCTGCACTCATCCTGCTGGTCCTGGTGATAGGTGAGGCTTCTACTGTGTCTGTCTGCCAATCCTAGTGAAGGATGAGGCCTGTAGTCTGTCTGTCTATATGTCAGACTCTCTGCCTGTCTGTCTGTCATGGTGAAGGATGAGGCCTGTAGTCTGTCTGTCTGTCTGTCTGTCTATATGTCAGTCTCTCTGTCTGTTCGTTGATGTTCCAAAACAAGTAGCGTAGCGAAATACTGTTTCTGTCGTGTTTTATTTGGCATTTTGTAAAATCCCATTGATTTCTGTTGGAAGACTCATTGCACATTGATAGCTGCGCCACCGTCTATGCTTCAGGTTCAAATATTGAGCGATTGTGAATAGTTCCACAATAGCAAATAAGACGGCTGGAAATCATACATTGCGCCGATATATGTGCTTTTAATAATCAACTAACACCACTAACCACTCGGTGAGTTGCACAGTTTTGAAAACGCCCACATCTAATATAGCCTAGAGCTATTTGTGCAGAGTCACTGTTTCAAAACCTTAAGCTTTCTGCCCATGGGTCAAAACCGATGAGCAAAACACCAGCAGAGCACCCAGGCTACACCCCCAGGGAGCAGACAGCACTCCACTCTGGGATGTTCATTCTCAATCAATGCAACATGGAGAGATGGATTTGAAATGTAGCCGAATCTAATAACATTTTATTCTGGTTTGGTATGGTTTGTTCACCATTAATAAAGGCTAATGACAATTACTGAAGTTATGAATCTGTTGGATAACCACATTTAGCCTGTTGCGCGACATGAGATTCAATTAATATCATGCGCAACGTGATATATCCGAAACATGTAAGCTACCAAGCCTTCGCAAGGTTTGTATGATAGCCTATCACTTAAGATTACCAGCAATGTTCAAATAGACCAGGTTAACCTATTTCACTTCTGTGTCCCCGTTTCCCAAACCACATTTGCTGAACTTCTGCTGACAGAAAATGAGGCTGCATTTCGTGTGGACATCTTAATGCAGTTTAAGGCTGATTTATGCTTCTTACTTGTGAGCCTACAGCGGCGGTCATTCTCGCGTTCTCCTTTACAGCAACAAGACACAATTCCTCCAACTCTAGCCTCGACCTTTACTCCTTGTCTTTTTCCCCTTTTCAAAAAGTGTGATATTCATACTCAAGTCATTCGCGTTCTGTCTCCCTGTACTTTTGAGACTCCTCTGCAACTCCAGCTGAGGGACAGTGGTTGTTATTAGACTATAGTAAAATGTGAACGATTATCGATGATATATGATAATACTGCTATGATGATACTGCTTTTATTGCAAAACTGAGAATTGGGCTATTAATCGGTTACAAGGTGCTGTCATCTATCCAAAACATCTACCAAGCCTTCTCTGGGTTTGTTGGATGGGTATTGCAATGTTCAAATAAAGCATGTTAACCTATTTCATTTAATTAACTTCTGTGCGCCTTGTGTGATATCACTCAAGTCTTGCTTTAGTTAATTAGCAAATTACTACCAGAAGCCAAAAATCTGACTCTAGCTCAAAAATGTCGTCATGTAGGCTACTTTCTAAATATTCAACATCGGAAGACATTTTGAAAGAGACCTGCTGCGTACTTTGATAAGCAGCGTCATAAACCGCCCTCAAATACGGTATGTTTTATTTAACTTCAAATAGCATAGGCTTTGTCTGTCTAGTTTTGAAATTACATGCGGTGCTGAACCCCTGGCAAATGCGTGTGTGGTCCTATCTGAAATTATTAGCGTCTGTAGTCATTGGCGCCTGCAGGTGGCTACTCAGTGTTGGGGTCATTACTCAAAAAAGTAATGTATTAGGCCTACACATTACTCGCTACAGTAAAAAAAATGTAATCTATTGCATAACATCTTTACTCTCTATGGGGATTAACACCTTACATTAGGCTACTTTTGCATTACTGCGTTGAAATGTTTCTATGGACATTGTTATAGATATCATCCCCTTTTATTTATTATTTAATTAATGACAGTTGTGAAACATTAGGTAGCATAATCTAGTCCAAACCAGGTTGCGCTGTAGGCCTACCAGGCATTTCTTATAGCTAATCTGCCTTCAAAAGTTAATAAACGCGGCACTAGCTAGTGCTTTTAAAAATTGTGCCAATTCGAATTGCTTTATGGAAGCGTTGCTGCCCAGCTCGCGTACACTCCTTCACAAAGTTGAATGGTGACATGCACACAACTTGCAAAACATTGAACTGCTTTGAGTGAAGTGCGCTTCCTAGTTGCGTTCCTTCGGTCATTAATAGCCTACTAGATGCTCTTCTTTACACTGAAAACAGTGCAGTCCCAATTGTAACACCCTGATATTTTTTTTGGAATCAATTCGTGTCTTGATAATAATCAGACTAGAGTAGAGATGTTTAATAATCAGACTAGAGATGTTAATGATCAGACTAGAGTAGAGATGTTAATAATCAGGCTAGAGTAGAGATGATAATCAGACTAGAGTAGAGATGTTAATGATCAGACTAGAGTAGAGATGATAATAATCAGACTAGAGATGTTAATGATCAGACTAGAGTAGAGATGTTTAATAATCAGACTAGAGATGTTAATGATCAGACTAGAGTAGAGATGTTAATAATCAGACTAGAGATGTTAATGATCAGACTAGAGTAGAG
Source organism: Alosa sapidissima (assembly GCF_018492685.1). Taxonomy (NCBI): domain Eukaryota; kingdom Metazoa; phylum Chordata; class Actinopteri; order Clupeiformes; family Clupeidae; genus Alosa; species Alosa sapidissima. Next base: position 32,177,415 of record NC_055976.1, on the reverse strand, counting down.
ATGTTTAATAATCAGACTAGAGATGTTAATGATCAGACTAGAGTAGAGATGTTTATTCTCTTTATTCTCTGGATTGTATGTGTCATGATAAGAGGGTATATGTTCTTATCAATTACTGCCTGTTAACACCACCAATCAGCGTGATCATCCCCTGAATTGTATACATGGGTGTGTTTCACTATGTTTTCATGTCTGATGAAACGTTACATAAAACTCTATTGGGAGCTATTAGAATATAATATAATAGAAAACAGAATAGCCATATAATAGAAAACAGAAAACATGACCAAACACCATATGATAGAAAACAGAACACATGACACCAGAAAACATGACCAAACACTATATGATAGAAACCAGAAAACATGACACCAAAGATCCTGGATTTGATTGTAACTGGTTATAATGATCTCAGCCCTGTTAAGTTCAGCATTTATCACAAGAAAGAGTAGACATTGTCATGTCAGTCTCATGCACACCACTTTAAATAAAGTGTTAAGAAGTTTAAACATAAACCAGAGGATGTATTGAGGACAGATAGACGTGTGTGTGGTGGTGTGGAGTACACATGTTAGGGGTGTAAGAGCAGTTAGCGGAGGAGGTACTCTCGGAAGTTCTGTCACCAAGAGCATGGGCGGACTGGCCATCTGGCATACCGGGCATTTTTCCGGTGGGCCGACGCACCTTTTGGGCCGATAGAATAGGCTATATATATAATTATTATTTTGGCCAACGATCGGCCCAAAGGAAGGACAATCAGCGGCCCATTGGTTACATTTCTATTGACACTGGACTGATCCAATAACCGCTAACGTCAGGCCCCACCCCTCCCATTTTGGCTCAGAGCCAGGATTCTGTGAGCGCATCAAAAGTTAATCGAAGTTGCCTACACGAAATTGCGGGAAGTAGGCTATGATTTGAAATGTAGACGGTTGTCAAATATGGCAAATAAAATACGGGAGAAACGATATGGTTCATGCTCTCTCATGCTGTTTCATTCATGCTGAAAGGAAGGGAGAATGAAACATTACCACGTTCCACTTTTGCATAAATAATTCCTGAACGGTTTTGATCAGGGCTGATAATGCAACTGTATTTGATAGAGTACAGATGTAGGCTAGGTTGCTAGTGACAAAATATGAGCTTTCAGTCTGATACGATCTCTTTGTAAATTAATGATTAAAACGTTCTACGTGCTATTTGGATCTTACTGTATCTCACTTAATGAACAACATCAACACTAAATGAATGATGATCCTTAATTGTCATCAGATAGCCTAGTCATATACATGTAGGTAGACATTCAGTGTGTTTGAAATAATTAATTTGATAATATTTTCCATCTTTGCAGAGGAAAAGTTTTGTGTAAAGGGAATTAAAGGCCTGTCTCATATAGACGCCTGTGTCTAATACTAGCCGGTGCAGTTTTGGCGATTTGGGAAATTATTTATTATTATATTATTTATTATTTATTATTATATTATTTGGAGTTTACGGTAAATTACATTAATGTCTACGACAATCTGGGTAATTTAACTCTTTACACATAGGCTTCAGTATTTTTTCGGTGCTGCTGTCAATTGAGCATTGTATAGTTTAAATGTAGCCTATGTAATAATTAGAAATGATACTTTGAATTCAAGCAGAAAATCTTCGTTAATAATTGCTTGTATAGCCTACTTGAATATGGAGATCATGTGCTCCATGCCTACCTCTGATCAGTCAGAGTGAGGCCTACATGACTTTCAGTGCGTCATGACAGTTGAAAATATACATATTCAAGGGTAATGCAAAGATTTTGTATTTAATTAGGTGTGCCCGACCAATTTGAGGGCCGCTTGGGCCAAATATGCCAGGGCTGATTTTTAGTCCCAGTCTGCCCCTGACCAAGATATCCTCTTCTACTGACTTGGAGTCACTAGAGCTGACACAACACGTCAGCGTTGATATCCTAGAGTTAGCCTGGAGTTAGTGTTGGTGTCTGAAGCCCATTTATTAAATTCAATGTTTGGCCAATCAGCTAGCAGAATAGCTTTGAATGGAAACCGTCTAAGTCTAAGTATAAGTATATATACTCTTTTGATCCGTGAGGGAAGTTGCATTTATCTTGCATTTATCTAAATGCATTGGTCTCTGCATTTATCCCAATCTGTGAATTAGTGAAACACACTCAGTACACAGTGAACACACAGTGAGGTGAAGCACACACTAATCCCGACGCAGTGAGCTGCCTGCTACAACAGCGGCGCTCAGGGAGCAGTGAGGGGTCAGGTGCCTTGCTCAAGGGCACTTCAGCCATTCCTACTGGTCGGGGTTTGAACCGGCAACCCTCCGGTTACAAGTCTGAAGCCCTAACCAGTAGGCCACGGCTGCCCACCGGCTGTCTATTTCAGTTCACTAAGTTAGAGTTGTCCTATGGAAGTTTTGTACCCTCACATAACAGCATCAAACTCATTTGCCAACTATGGATAACCAACCTTACAACTTGCTATGGAGAACCAACCTTACAACTTGCTATGGAGAACCAACCTTACAACTTGCTATGGAGAACCAGCCTTACAACTTGCTATGGAGAACCAACCTTACAACTTGCTTGCCAACATCCAGGAGAATCATAAATTGCTTTATGCCAATTATGCAATAGCCTACTATTTGTATTAAATCGTGTACTATTACCTTGTCTGTCAACATGGCTCTTTGGAAATGACCTTTGACCTTTGCCAGTTTGTAAACAAATCCACATGTGCAATGCAGGACAAGTTGGAAGAATTGGAGGAGCAGAAGAAAGAGGAATAGGAGCAGGAGGAAGACCAGGAGCAGGAGGACCAGGAGGAAGACCAGGAGCAGGAGGAGCAGGAGGACCAGGAGGAGGAGGAGCAGGAAGATATAAAAGAGAAGGTGAGTTGAGCCCACATTAACATTCCTGTTCAGAGATGGCAGCATCATAATGAGTTTCTATGTGGACTTAGTTCTTGCATGCAAACTGATATTGTACCTTTTACTATTGCGCCTGTCATATGCGCCTGTCATAGCAATGTGTGGCAGTGTTGACCAGAGCAGGTGGCTCATATTATTATTTTTTTATTTTATTTATCCTTTATTTGACCAGGTGATGTCCCATTGAGATATTCAAATCTCTTTTACAAGGGAGCCCTGGGGCCACAGATACACAAGTTACACAGAAACATTCTATTAGGAAAAAAGGCTTGTTCTATAAAGCTTTTCAAATGTATTTTAATGAGGATGCGAGGCTTGGTGTCCCTAACACATGCTACGGTGCAATGGTCACTGATGTCGTTAGAGAATAGCCCTATTTCTTTATAGTTAGAGTATTAGATCTATTAGGGTGGACTTATCTGGAAATGTTCTATTAGGACGGGTAGGGGAGGAAACAAGCTGAGTAAGATTTAGCTCATTACAGATATTTTTCAGGCAGTCGGAATTAGCAGAGAGCCATTCGACTACACACACACACATAGATCAGCCAGAGAATTTAAGGCCTCTTATAGCAGCAGAAGGAGGCTTGTAGCAAGCCATGACAGTAAGGAGTGATGTGGAAGAGAAAGAAATATCAATTGACAAAAAACTCAAACTACAAGATTGAGTTACTCTGCAATTAAACCTGGTTTTAATGTAAATGGCAACACCACTGCCCTTACTTTGACATACTTTGATAAATTATAACCAGTAATATGGATAGAAGAATCAGAAACAGATTTCTTCAACCAAGTCTCAGATAAAACCAAAACATCAGGGTCTGAAGTAGACACTGAAACCCTGACTAGGTCCATTTTTGGCACAAGACTTCTAACATTTGGCCAGTTGATATTAAAACATCAAAGCTTTCCATGACAGTTTTACTGGGAACACAAAAAATATATATTACAAGGAAAGAAATTATATTTAATGACTGGCTGGTAAGATGCAGTGCGTGAGAAATGCATGAGTGCAGTATAGAGTTCAGGATGGAAGTCAGAATGTCGTCAGGGACTTGGTCAAATGAAACAGTATAAAATGTGATGGTAATTTTTATACCATAGATTTAATAGAGACCCAGTCAGACCAATAGTATGAAAAATCAGGAACAGAGTTTATTTACAATGATGCGCATCAAGGGAGAGACAGCATGACATCATCTAAAGATCCATCAGCTGCTCTCACTAGACAAGGAAATAGTTAGGGTTTAAGTATCCTTCCAGGCTGACGGGAGATGCCGTTGGTCATCCCATCTCACATGGACTACACTGAATCAGACTCTGATTAGTGGCAACCTGGCAATCCAGAGCAGATAGCTACTGACGCAGCCATGCGGAACAGTGAAACACTGCAAAGTCATAATATTCCTGCTTATCTCTAAATACAGTCACACACATTGATGGGAACAATTTGCAAAACAACTTTCCTTTTCAAGCAAGTTTGAGTGCGAAGTTAAACCACTCCGGGTGAACGAGTGGACTGCGTTGAGTGCGAGGTGAAATGCTCACGCATCAGCTGAATGCGGGAGAGAAAGTTGTATCGGCGATCGACACAGTTTCATATCGCTTTCATGGCAGAAAAAAAAAGAGGTAAGAAGGATAACTTTCCTTAGTAAGAAGAGTTAGAGTGCATTGATAATTCATCCATGAAATCGCAGTCGCAGTCCATGAAAAGTGGCAGGGGTTACATGTCCAGGTTCAACTAAATTGCTTGACACTTCCTTGATAACTCCCAGTTATGTGTAACTGGGTTCCAGGTCATTTAGCTGCTCATACGGCATGAGTGAGATGAGACTGTGCAGGTGGCAGTCTGCTGTGGGTCTGCACACCTCGATTAACTTCTGGTGCCTAAAGTCACCATTTATATGCTGTTTGACACAAGAGTAAGCCTACAAATATACATTTCATGTTGTGTCATGCATATCACGAACCCATCTATACATAACATAACCACACAATGAAAACATTTACACTGGCATGGGGTATGCACATCATCATAAGTTATTGAAGTGTTTACATAGCGGGAGAGACAATCATGCAACACAGTACTGATGGGTACTGCAGTGTATAAACATATCTGTTGAACACTCATAAATCAATAAAAAAATACAGTTGTACGCAACTTCAAGACAAGTCAACGTCACGTTTGATGAAATAGGGTTGAGACAGAAAACTTATAGCTGTAAAGTCTGTGGAATCAGTGGCGGTTCTAGGATTTTCCTGATACAGGGGCCACATCATACACTGAGGGGCCAAGAACCGGTCAACATCCACGCACAGAAAATCCATTGTTCAGTAAGGCAGTGGTGTAGTCTACGTGATATGCAGGACTATGCAGTATAGCCACTTAAAAAGCATTACCATCTCAGTATATCCACTTAAAGGGGAACTTGGCAACTCACCTTGTTCAAATACTTTTGCTAAAAAAATAAAAAAAACAATATCATAAACGTGCTAATTACCAACCATTTCCTTTGAAAATTCTTAAAACAACAATGTTTTTTTAATACTTCAAAATAGCATTTGCTAAATTAACCTTACATCTTTCAGTAGCCATAGGTGTGTAGATTTGAACAAAATCTAGTTTGGTTCCTACCGGGGCTTTTACTGCCTGAAATATCCAATTTTGTTTACCACACTCAGAGTTAGTGCTGGGCTGTGAGTGCTTATTCCCAACCTTTCTCAGGCACATGAACAGTTAGCCAGAGAATTCTCGTTGGCAAATCAAAATTCCACTGGAGCTCCAAGCGGATTTGTACACACAGCCTTACAACACTGTTTACAGCTCTTCGAGTCACGGAAAAATGTAATGTTTGGTACATAGCTAATTTAGATAAACTTATGGTGTGGGTGCTTGCGCTTCTTCAGGAATCCGCCATCTTGGTTTGTCTAGAAATGAATATTAAGTGACACATACACGTAAGAGGTTGGACATACGTGACGGTTGGTAATACTCCTACAGTGTTCCTACAGTGGGCATCGCTTTCAAATGGCCACTTCAGTCGCACATTACGAGGCGTGAAGCTGCGTGAAGCTTTAGTACCACTTTCAGACACTGTGCGATCGCTCTGTCAGTAGCCTGACTGCCGCCCCTTCTGAAAAAGCAGGAGGCTACCTTTAAACATAATTGTTACCGAGAGGAATCCCAGCCTACGAATTCAATAACAAAATAAATCATAAATAATTAAACATTACCTCGATTAAGGCTACTTGGGTATGGCTTAAGGCTTGACTACACGGTGGTAGCGAAAATCGAAATCTGCTTTTAATAGCCTACCGGTGCCGCTCCACAAAACGAAAAAATATCTTAATTTGCTGTCTACGTTATTGTCAGTGTTGGGGGTAACGCAACTACGCAAATCAAAACAGTGTCTGAATTTGCCCTACTTCTTGACTGCAATGTAGTCAATTGACTGCTTGACATGTCATTTTTATTTTTCTGTACAATAGACAAATACATCTGCTTTATGCTGCAGAATTACATTCATATTTGGCTGACTGCAGACGCGCCACTTCCCTCCCCATATTCCAAGATTAAGATAGTAGCCTATACAAAAAGCACTTCATACTATCATAAAAATTTGTTAAAACGAATAGCTATTTGCAATTTGACAAAACACTGGTCCTCGTTTTGCGAATGCGAGGACGATATGAGCCTGTTGCATTTAGTTAGATGTCCGAGTCGCGCATAATGTTTGAAAACCACTGGCTCGTAATCACAATAATTTAACACACGACAGTTGGATAGCCTACTTCATCATGTCCCCATGCCTACATTTTTGTGAGTAGCATAGAGATTGTTAAAAACAATAAAGTATGGCTCTCCGTTTGGGACATCGAAAATGTATATTTTTAATAGGGTAGACTACCGTCGGAGATGCTGACTTGCAAAGGCCTCGGGATTACAAGTTATCTCCACTATCATCAGTCATGCCCCTTGATCAAAGTGGGGAATGAAATAAAAGTTTGAGAACCACTGGCTTAACAAGTTACCTGCAGTCCAGAACACAGAATCTGTTGCAATATTCTGATGATATCGGCAAATGTTTGTTTTCCAAAGTAAAACTGTTAAACGTAGGCCTAACTGGTATCATTACAAACATTATTCTGTGTCCTAAAACTGGCATATTTTATGCCATTGTGTCATGTAAGTTTGTTGCAAAATCTAGAGAAATGTGTGAGGTGGTCAGTGAGGGACAATTAATACACACATTGGATTGTGTTATTACTTGAACATTCCACACTATCCACAGCTGTGGTATCAGGGGCAGGAGGATTACTGTTAGCGCAGGCTTTATATAAAATTCTTCAACAGAAGGCCTCGAATGCAGGCTTGCCCAAAATAAAGGCCTGTGGTTTGCGCAGCCTACAGTAAATAACAGACCCGCCTCAATGTGCTGTATGATGCTTTTTTACGAGCAAGATGTTTTTGGTGCCCTACGCACACTGCATGTTCTTAAATAACAATGATCATCAGTAATGTTCGACCATTAATTTGTGTAAATGGGCAAGTGTGATCACCTTGATTGGCTGATGATTGTAACGCGGGCATGATTCCAAACACCTCCCTTACGATGATGAGTGACAGGTCTCAGAATGCGTGCGCTACACAAGGACGGAAGATGATGAATAACTGGGGCCGTAGGCTATTCACAAAGGCTTTTATCTTACCACTAGGAGTAGGCTACTTCTAAATCGCACTAAAAGATTTTAGCTTGGAGTTTTCTCTAAAAAGTTATTCACAAAGCCTTTCAGACAACTAAACTAGGAGTGAGTCTTCGTTGCTATAGATGAAGTCATTACTCATGCACGAGCTTGACTGAAGTGACCACCTTGATTGGCTGACGATTGTAACGCGGGAATAATTCCAAACACCTCCCTTCCGATGATGAGTGACAGGTGACAGGTCGGAGAATGCGTGTGCTACACAAGTAGTGCGAAGGACGGAAGATGATTAATAACTGAATAAAAAGGCCTAGCCTAAATGAATAAAGAGTAAGGCAAAACAAATAGCCTAGTAGCCTAATGAAACATAGGCCTATCGATTGATGCAGTACCTTTGCAACATTATTAAATTAATCTGTCACCATATGCCTAGGCTACGTTTGCAAAGAGGAGAACATTTTAATTTGATTCACAATGAAACGTTACATTTAATTTACATGTTAACAATGAGTAGTTTTGGTTGTTGGTGGCGTTATTGCCTCCCTTTTATGAATACAAAATTGTTCCCTCGCGATTGGAAGCTCCTGTTGCCGCATAGGCTATATACGCATTTCAAAACATCGCAACGTAAAATGCCACAAAAAGCTGTTTATGAATAGGTCTTAGTGAGTTAGGAGTCCTCTCGACTTCTTTTAAGCGGTCCCAGACTTAGGTGCTACTTTTAGGTCTAAAATGCTTCGTGAATTACTTTTTGTGAAAAAAATTAGGAGTCCTAAAGTTAGAAGTAACACGCCCATTATTTTTAGGAGTTGCTCTTAAATTCGCCAGTTAGGAGCTACTTTTAGCCTTAAAAAGGCCTAGCCTAAATGAATCAAGGCAAAACAAATAGCCTAGTAGCCTAATGAAACATACGGATTGATGTAGTATCTTTGTAACATTATTAAATCATTCTGTTACTATGCCTACGTTTGCAAAAGAGAACATTTTAATTTGATTCACAATAATGTTACATTTTATTTACATGTTGACAATGAGTAGCCTAGTTTTGGTTGTTGTCGGTGGCGTTATTGCATGTTAGTTATGCCTACAATGCAAAATTGCTTCCTCACGATTGGAAGCTCCAGCTGCACAGGATTTCAAAACACGGCAAAATGCCGCAGGTTTGTGAATAGGTCTGTGAGTAAGGAGTCCTCTCGACTTCTTTTAAGCTGTCACAGAGGTGGGAAGGTGTGATTTGTTGGGGGCAGGGCCGGATTAACTGGGCACAATTGTCTGATGGCCCCCCTTCCCCCCAGCCAACGTGAATTGGGTGGTTAGTTAATAGGCCTATCGTGAAGATTTTTCCTGCCATCTAAGGCACGAGCGCATCTGTGAGGCCAAGCCTCACCAAGTAGCCCGTTTGTTTACAACTAACATTCCATTTAATTAAACTGCTTTATAGGCTATGCCAAAATAGTTTTCAACATTTTGAATATTAGTGTCGGGTGAATTGAAATGTTCTCAAAGTCGCCTTATGGCTGAAAGCTGCTTGGGATCCCCCCGTCAAGCAATATAACCATACAAACGCGCTTCCTGCACTCATTGTTTCAAAAGGAGTAATTTCGGCTTTGTCAGAACTGAAGAGCTGTGGACGGCACTGCGCGGCATGCCCAATGAAAATAAATTAACGCAACACAACACAACACAGACCCCGCTTCTCTCGCGTCAGTCACTGACATGAATGAAACACAGAACCCGCTTCTCTCACGGCAGTCACTGATAGTAGCCTAGAATAAATGCATGGGGGAAAAACACTTCCCCATGACAAAGACATCGTAAAACACTGAAAGTTAATATTTTGTCACTAGCAACATACATCTGTTCTTTGTCAAATGTGTTAAGTTCCAAGTAGCCTATGCGTAATTCTGCTTCATAAAGTTGAACAAATACATTTGCTTATTTCACAGAAAAATATAAATAGCCAGTTAGGGTCTACAGTGCAGAGTTGGTAAGTTATGGTAGGCCAACTTGGAGTGAACATACAAACAGGGGAAATTCTTTCTCTAGTAGCTGAGTAGCCTGATGGTAGGCAGGTGTGCACGTATAAGGCCGAACATGCAAGCACCAATGAATCATGCTCTCGCGACAATCACGCCGTTAAACTTAAATAGGTTAACATCACTCTAAGTTCGCCTTCAAGCAAGGAAAACGATGATTTGAAGACATCTGTTTCGTTGGAAGGGCAAGGGGGTAGCAACAGGGCAACACAGAGACAGGTCCGATTGCAGGGCTGTTATGAGAGTATTAAAATATGGGATATTCTACGGGAAAACATTAAAACGGCAAGACAGCGGGGGAAAGTTAAAATACGTGATAAACACGGAAAAAGTTGGCATGCATTGTTTCGGTCCCCGTGCACAGGGATTATTTGTCATATTATTAAATCACATATGATTATTTGTGAAATTGTGCAAACAGGTGCAACACATTTGAAAAGGAAGGACTGGTAGCATGCAAGCTCACGGGAAAGATTGATTTAAGAACCTTATCACAGTGTGTGGCTGTGGCGCAAAGCAGCGCGGGCGGAAGACGGCGACAATTGGCAGGGGAGGGTCATGGCTTTTTTAACAATTCTGTTGGACGGTCATTGAACAATTTCTAGCAGGCAAGGGAGGGTCATGCAACTTTTGACTGCAGCACTCAAAATTCCTCCAGTGGGCCCTTCAATAAATAATGAACAGTCCCTAGATTACTGCTGGGCTATATGTCTTGGTTCATGTCTGTTAACAACTCATTGCCGTCAAACGCATAGCCTATCTCGCGGTTGCATCCATTACAAACAAACATGCAATGTGAACGTCTGGGATTGGGGAGAGCACTAAATGCTCTACTGAATAAGCACAAAGTCAAACCTTTAAATGAAAAACACTCTTTAATAATCAAAAAAATAAACTGCTAATGAAGTAAACTTGTGACCATCAAAAATCGTTTATCGCCTGTAACTCCGTGATAACAGGACGTAACAGGAAGGCATTTGGCTGAGCAACGGAGGTTAATATTCTCTATATTTTGTCCAAATGTTGTCTGTCTATCATCGTTGCACTCGGAGAAATCCAGAATGTTTAATTTGTCCTGCGTTTCTTCTACGGCTGCAAATGGGATTCACTCGCAGCAACCCAAATATTTCTTTATTAAGCCAGGGCAGGCATCTTTCTGGCTATTAAATTATTTCTAGTCTACTATTTAAGTCTGTGTAGGGTTTTCCAGGCTCCATTTCTTTTTACGAGACACCCTGCTCACTTAAGACATCTGCCGGTTGTTTGGGTTGTTGCAGCATCGTTGCAGCGTCACTGGAAAAATACAAATTAAAGTTGCGTGATCCCGTGTGCGGACCGCGAGTGAAGCTGGCCAAGTCGAAGCACTGCCCACTGTAAGATGTTCAGAACTGCACCAAATGTTATGTGTATGATTAACCTGGCATTCTCTGGGGGTATGCCAAGTTTCGTAGAATTTCATCCATGGGGGGGGTCTAAAAAATTAAAGTTATTTGTACATTTAGTGACTGTACACTCATTGGCCTGTAGATGGTGGTGTTGAGCAAAGGGTTGCTGGAAGAGGATATTGTCATATCAAATTGACTACATAAATTCGTCAAAGTGAAATGTGTGTCAACTCGTAGCAATGTAGATTTATTAACGCACCCGTGATGATCTACGTCTAAATTTAAACCAAATATTTTAGAGCGCACTTTGAGAGATGTATCCAGGGCAGGGCTGTACACATAATCATAATATTATTTGTTGCACGTGCTACAAAAATCATTCTGTGCAATGCATGATTTACCAACGTTACACTGGTTCGATACAGTTTTGCCTATGGTCATGCATGAGACTGAGACGCCTGTTTATTTGTTTGAAGTGCGTGCAGGGTGTGAGAGGGGACTCGATGTGCTTTTATTCCAGCTTGGTAGTTGTAGTCTGTGAGATTAAAAAGCACATGTGTGTGAAGTATCCAAACAATGACACTTTCACAGACCTTCAGCTACTGTGCAGTGGGTCCCATTTAGAAGTGGCCACTTCATTTGCGCTTTCCGTGATTCACGGAGCTGCGTGAAATGTATTACAACTTTTCGCCATGATGTGGCAGCTTAAGTCCGCTTGATACTGTAAGGCTTAAGCCATTGGTTTCCAAAGGAGATTTTATTTGTGTCGCCAGCATAGCCTATTGACAATTTATGTTGTAAATAGGCCTAGCTTATACCTTATGTAGCTTAGGAAAGCTAACAGCTTTCTATTAGGATCTAGTTTGTTAACAGTCACGGTTTTGTCATGGCCTCTATGCATTTTTGCATTTAGAATAGCCAGAGCGTGGATATCTCAATCGGAAAATTGAACAATACCGGGCGCCTACCATGGACTAGGCTGGGTGAACCCAGCCTGATCTGCCGGCGATTTCTTTTTCGATTTCTTAAAAGATTGAGCTTGGTCTGGTGAAAGCCAGACTAGCCATGGACCTCACAGTTGCAAAATGCAAGGGAACATGAATCAGCCTATATTTGCACAAACAATAACGGACAACAGCTCTTCAACTTGACCCATTAAAATGTGTATGAACAGTCTAGCGACGCATTTCATGAAGGCCCTTTTGGACATGTCAGTTATTTGCACCACTGCTTGGTTGAATTTCCCATTGTCCTACGTAATTTAGAACGACCATTAACCGTATGTTATTTGCACACCTATGAAGTAGATCCATTTTTTTGGCCGTATCACACTTGTATATTAATTCGCCAAACTCGTTGTGAAGTTTAAATGAACTGTCACGTTGCATCCGAGCTGTAAAATGCAGACGTGCAAAACACAAAAAATGCAAAACATTGCAACATTGTAGCATATGACGGAGGTGGCTTTTAGCTAGATGGATGACAGCAGGCTAAGTAAAATAGCGATGTTTCAAAGCTAAAGTTCATCAGAATCTTGGGATATGCCCGCTTGACAACGGGAGAGATAGAACTAACGACTGGCCTTTGGCCATAGCAACCATCCATTTAGAACTAGTAACGGCAGTTTGTCCTGCAAGTTGAGAAATTAGTTGATATGTGTCGGAAGAAATTAGTTCTACAAACAACACAGTTTTAGCGATTAAAACGTTTAAATTGTAACAGGAAATGAACTCAACGCAAGTGGCAACAGTGGAATAAGCGGGATAATGGACTCCACGGTGGTCTGTTCACAGAAATTCCGCTCCGCTTCACGTCGGGGCCGTTTTACAACCGCGACCGTGCATTAACCCTTTAGGCGCCAGAGGTTTTTTTTTTTAAACGTTCGATTTGACATCTTCATTTCAAAAGGCTATATCTTAAAAGTGATAAGAGATAGAGACTTTCTGTAAATTAGAGAAATATTAAGGATGAACCAAAGTTTATGTAGAGATTAAATGTTTATATCTAATTTGCATATTATGACGTCATATGGTGGCGGCCATCTTGGATTTTAGAATTTTCATGAAAAGTTGCAAGTTTGAATGATAAAATGCACCACTTCTTTCCCCCCAAAATGTCCCTCACCTTCTGTATGCTATATTGCACAATACTGAATGCTCAGGTAAATAGTAAGTAGTAAACAAACTGTATAAATCATTACTAATAAATGGCAGAAACAAACCAAATACATGTAGCGGTAGGCTGGCCTTTTGCTGTTGAGATTTTCCATTTTCTACATACAGTAGGCACTCTGATTCCATGTATGGGGCACATATATATTATTCAGATGACACACAAACACAAGTAGACAAGACCTGTTTAGTTCAAAGGCTCACTTGCCACGGCAAGGCACAGATCAGGAGTGAGATGACAAGACAAGAGACAATGTTAGTATTTGTTTTCTTTTTGTTGTTTTTGTTGATGTTTTTTTGTTGTTTTTTTCTTAGCTGACAAAGACACACACATCACACAAAAAAGAACACATAGTGTATGTCCTAAATGGTCAGGGAAATAGATAGCAAATCAACAGTGTAAATCATTACTAATAAATGGCTGACAATTTTTTTTTTATGTAGCAGGCCTTTTGCTGTAGAGATAATGACTCCCTATCCCTATCCATACAGGGCCGGCATTCCCATCATCTTGTGATAGACTATGCATGGCCTAATGGCTCCCCTGCCCTGTGCTCCTGCTGTGAGCAGCATGGCCAGCTCTGCCTCGCGCGCGCGCCGAGTGGAGAGAATTTGCGCAGCTCGGACTAGGCCTACTGTCATTCTCATTGCGACTCCCCACACTGCCTCTACGTTCCCCCCTAACTGTCCTATGAGCACTTCGACCTCGTCTAACATACCCAGTGGCATTAGACAAAGGCTCCACCACGTTACTGTCGCCGCGATTGCGGAGAGGCACACGGTCAGAAGACAGAAGCTAGCCCTACATGGGTATTACCTCCAGCCTCGTTCGCCACACCACTAACACCCTGCTTACTTCCCGATGAACACTCCGACCCCGTGAAACATTATTCCCACCACTGACATTAGGCAAACGATTCAATGTTTGTGCTTGGTGTAAGATAAACTCTCACTTTGTCCAGCTGCATCATTGCAAGGCAGGGACGCATCTGAAACCTCACTAAACGAATCACCGTCATTTTCTGAAGGCAGATATTCCCCTTCAGAATCAGGGTCCGCGAATAGAAGACCTAACACTTAATTTCGGGTAAACGTTTTTGATCCCATTAGACGATAATCTAATGCAAATACTCGCTGACGTTGACAATATCGCTCTGACAAAGTGGCTCACACGCACACTAGCTCTGGTATTGCACGCACTGATTCAATGCGCTGTAGCTAGAAAGTTTTGTTTAAAGCATGACCTTTTTTGGACTCGGGGATGACGTATGACATGTCTGCCATCTAGTGGAGTAGAGGTCGAACGAAATATGACACCCTATTTGACTAAATCGTCCGTTTTATTCAGTACCGCATCTTGTCGAGTAAACTCGACCGTGGCGCCTAGAGGGTTAACTTCTGTGAACAGACCACCGTGTCGTCCATTATCCCTTACGTATCGACATAAGAGTGACATAAGAGCATCACTGTCATGAATGTGTCATAAACAAGTCATAAACGTTTATGACATAACGCTTCTGTTATTAAGTGACATTCGGTTTTTGTCATAACAAGTTAGGATTAGGATTAGGGTTAGGATTAGAGTTAGGGTTAGGGCTAGGTTTCATGTATCATGACAGTATCATATGTCCAAGACAGTGTCATGTTACTCTTATGTCGATACTGTCAAGTTAAGTGTTACCGAAGGTAGTTAGTGCAATTAGAAGGTAGTTAGCACAGTTAGTGCAGTTAGAAAACCACACAGAAGGACCTGCAGGATGACCACAGAGTCCCTGAGTCCAACTGAAATGACACGGACGCAAACATGGACATGCAAATGTGTGTTTTCACCATACTCTCTGTTTTTCATCACCCCAGGTTCAAGAGTGCAGGAGTGCGGACCTATTGCAGCTGATGAACGACCACCAAAACAAGTTGCAATGTCTTGCATGAATGGAACCAATGAATTCTTGAAAAATAAGAGCAGACCACATGATGATATTGTGAGGTTTGTAGCAGAAGCCAAAGCACACACAAGTAGCCAAGTAGTCAGCTGGCTGAATCAGCAGGAATTAGCAGGAACACATTCCTGTAGAATGCTCTGAAGGGATAGAACTCTTAAGGCAAAAAATGGGTGTGTCAATCAAATGTTTTTCACTTGCAGTATTCACAAAGCCTTTTAGCTGTAAACGTAACACCTAAATATGGGTGTTTGTATTTAACTAAAGGTTAAAAAGAAGCAGGTGAAGTAAATCCAAAATGCCTCAGACTTAAAGGATAATTCCGGTATTTAGCACTTTGAGTCCCTTTTCAGGTTTGTTTAGGATGAACTAGAGTTGTGGACACCGAAATTTTGACGTTGGGTCCTGTCTTGACTTTCTGACTCGTTTTGAATCGCCTTTGACTGTTTCAGAGTGCCTGGCTATGGGCATGCAAGTGTAAATGTATTTACTCTGTCCACATTCATGTCTTTTGGGACATGAAGGCTCAGTAGTGTGTGTGTGTGTGTGTGTGTTTGTGTGAGTGTGTGTGTGTGTGTGTGTTTGTGTGAGTGAGTGTGTGTGTGAGTGTGTGTGTGAGAGAGAGAGTGTGTGTGTGTCTGTGTGTGTGTGTGTGTGTGAGAGAGAGTGAGTGTGTGTGAGTTTCACTGCCATCTGTTGTTTCGCTCTGGTGCAGCTCAATACAAGAGATGGAGATGGTCCTAGGGTGCACTGATTCGAATGAGTCAGTCATTCAGGGGAACCTGGCGGCCCAGTTCTACAAGCCGAAGGGGAGTTTTAACGGTCTGAATTTCAAGGCCAAAAAAGAAATGGTGAGTCAACGAATAACAGCCATCATGACTTTAAAATCAACTAGTTGCTTATTAAGGAATTCCCAAGCATGTATAGCCTAATGTATGTTAATATAATCAAAGGAACAATTTGTTATGTTTATTCTAGAACTAATAGTTTACTGATAACATCAGGGGTTATGCTTGGAAAATGAGTTGTAGATGCTTGTGCTAATGCTTCCTAGCTAAGTAGTTTCACTAACAGTATGGTTGTTTTTTTTTTTTTGTTTGGATTGTCAGAAAGCGTCTACGAGCTTCTCAGATGTTTTGGTTTCTCAGGAGTTGTCCGTGGATGACCCAGATAGTCTGGTGGAGGTGAACCTTCCTCCTGAGCTTCTAGAGGAGGGGGAGGACAACACTATTATGTTCTGCATGATCGATGCTGTTGCACAATTTGAGGTCTGTTAAACCAACATTATTTCAGTATAGTTGAATTCTTCATCTGGGATTTAAACAGATCTACTGCTGGAACAGCCAGACAGGGTCTAAAATGAGGGATAACTAACACTATGGCTTTCCACATCACTAACCATGAACTAATACTATGGCTTTCCACATCACTAACCATGAACTAATACTATGGCTTTCCACATCAGTGCCGGGGGGGCTTGGCCACCCTGCTGGCCCCCCCAGCTCCGTTCAGTGAAAAGTAAAAAGAAAAAGATTGCTGCCAACACTTTGCAAAGCAGGGACTGAACTGCATTCTATCTACGACCATTGGCCCAGCCTACGGTTCTGATCAAATCATGAGTAGGCCTAGTGCAGCAGTAGCAGCGGGACAATTCAAAGTAGCCATCTGTTAAAAACACTTGACAGTAGCCTAGACTACTAGGCCTACTTAACCTCAGTAACAACAGGTGAGTTGATGATGAGTTGGAACATTACAACAACATGTGTCACGCATCATAGCAAAGTGAGCTGCATTGGGCTGTCCTTGTTAGGTAGGCTCTACATTGACGTGTGGGGCTGATCAAAAACAAGGATGCCCGCGGTAACGCTGTTACAAAAATATTTCGATAATTTTCAGGTGAAATGTAAGTATATTAGGCACAAATCTCCGGATGGCTCCAATAAAAGTAGGCTAACAGGGCCTAGCCTAGGCTACTTAATAAAGACATAATTTGCTGACTGTGTGTGGTTCTTGCCATAGCTGGTCAGACATTGCCTGAGTTTTTTGTTACATTGCTCCGGAACTGTGCATCGCAGCGAGATGAATAATTGGGTGACAGAGCAGAAGTCGGGCTTTCCAACGAGACTACGCACTTGTCTGTGCGATCAAGTATGAAAATAAAAAAAATCATGAAATTAAATCAAATTGCATCATATTTACAGCTTTACATACTTCTCTGTGTTCATCAATCCTTCTGGGCTATAAAAACAAAGTGACTGTAAAATTACGCTCTAAAACATCCTCCATTGTGGATTTTTTTTTAATAGATATTTAATTGTAGACCATACATCTGTAAAATTAACTTGATATTGGCTATATGAGCTTGCTCATCTGGTGTAGCCAATGGAAGCATATCTCTGCAAAAGTTCTGTGGCTATTCCGTGTCCGTACGGTTCGTGCATGATTGTTCAAGGACTGAAAAACAATCGCTTTAGGTCACGGGCCCTTTCTCTTCAGTAGCCTACTGGTGTAGCAATAGCGCTGACAATCTTGTGGCATGCATGCCATGCAATAGGACTGTCAGATCATGGAGAGATTTCAGATGTGCAATAACTATAAAAGGCGTCTTCATAAGTTAGTCTGGTGTTGGTGATTGCTATTGAAATGTTGCAACCGAATTGTCCACTGAAATCAGAACTTAAACCACCTCTGAATTATTAATGGTGGGTATGCTATTTGTAATCTACATTATTAATTACAGTGCATGAAAATGCACTGTACTGTTCTTCCTAGGCAACAACTTCTTATTATTATTCCGCTTACCACTTTTTCCGTACGCAATTTCTCTTGAACAGTTTAACTTAGAAACTTCATTCAAACTTTGTAACGTAGGTCTTCAAACGGACCAAGCTGCTATGTCTTTTCAACTTTGAAACTTTTTTTCTTTAATAGTTTAAAAAGTATAACTTTTTAAAAATCCCCATAGACTTAACATTGCCGATTGTGACATCATAATACGGCCGTTAAGCAATTAGAATCCTATGGCAGGTGTTCGGGCCACCTGGATCAACTGCCAGTCTCAGGCTTTAAGCATACAAACTGGCCCTATTAAGACTACACATCCTGTTCAACTGCTTCCTCTGCCAAAAACTGTTTCAAAATAAAAGTCCTCACTACAATATTTCACTGTTAAACAATTTAACCCTTTAAACTACTGAACTTTTTAACTGTTCAGCCATTGTAACTGTTACTTGTCATCAACTATGACTCCTACCCACTGTAGGTAGTTAGCATGGTTAGCATGTTAGCATTGTTAGCATAGTTAGCATGTTATCATTGTTAACATGTTAGTTAGCATAGTTAGCATAACTGCTAAAAATGATTAGCTAGGTTAGCTAAGTCACATGGTTAGCACAGTTAGCATTTAGCATTGTTAACATTAGCATCCAACTATATTAAACCTCATCTACCTAGCAACCAATATAGTTTGTTTTTACTCTGTATGATATTTTACCTCATATTTTTGCATTTTCATGCACTGTATTTCCTTCAGGAAATGCTTTTCTAGTTGCATTAAAGATTGCTTTTTTCATTTAAAAAATTAGATCAGATTCCCCATGGAAACTTTGAATAGAACAAACTGAACAAAAACATTTGCAGTGTTGCATATTGATATTGAATTATTGAAGAATCAGATGAAAATATAGTTGCTTAATATATAATGCTCAAAAAAATTAAGGGAACACTTACAGTTTTCCACAATTGTTGAAACACATTTTTCAAAACCTTCCACCCTTTTCTCCATTCTCAAACTACATTCACAGCATGTCTGACAGTTCTTTCAAAATAAAACACTCGCCTCAAAAGTTTTACTTGTGCTCAGAGCCAAACAGTATCAGAGTACCGATCCAGTGGATGATTGAAGTGTTCCCTTATTTTTTTGAGCAGTATATAAAGGCTCATAGGCCTACATAATATTGATAACTTAAATGTAAAAATCACATAGGTCTATTATTTAAGAGGATCACCCTCGCAAAAAAGGAGTGAGGGTCTGTTTGTTTCAAATGAGTAGCCATATGATTTTGGATCCTTCAGGTAGCCCTCATTCCCAAAAAGGTTGGAGACCCCTGGTAAAATTAGTAGAATGTATGCTTCAGGAAAGGGTTAACAACAGAATGTAACTTGCTGAATAAATGCAGCAATTATTGTATGGGATTTTGTAGACTGCTTAACCAAAATGTAATGGTTGGTAACTTGTTCTAGCTATCATGACCCCCCCCACACACACACACCAGCCTGGGGCTCGTTTCTAGAAAACGTTGTTTGCTAACTTGCGTTGCAACCTTGGTAGTTCGCTCCATTGTTCTTGGATTTGGTGTTTCTAGAAAAGGAAGTTCAAACTCTCAATCGCAAACAAGGACGCAAAGTTTGGTCGTTTGAACTACTGCCCCTAGGCAGTCGCACTTGTGTCGTTCCTTGGTAGTTCCTGTTGGTGTCCGGAGCGCCTAACCAAAAATCACAACCGCCTAACCAAAAATTGCGAAGTGGATGTTTATCTCGTGACTCAATGATTGATCTATCCTGTAGCTTAATTTTGATTAAGACACTGACTCCCCTACTTGGCTCATTCTTGCTATTTATGTTAATTCGAGTATTGCTTTTAGTATTATAATCTTCACAGACTCTTACAACAGCAGTGATAAATGGTGTAGTGGCTAAAGCAGATGACTTGTTATCCCAGCCTTGTAGGTTCGATTTTCTTATGATGTGAGATTGTCCTCTTGCTTCTCGCTACCTGCAGGTGAACTAGTGTGACTCGTAGATTCAATTGTTTTTGACTGATGTCTTGTACCTATGGTCTCTCGATGTAGAATAACTATTTACATAAATATGTATCAAAACCTATTGTTGTGTCTCGTAGGCCTACTCTTACTCAGAGGTGAAAAGAAGAGATAGGACGTGAACTCCGGCCGAGCACGTAGTGCACTGACGCGCTGCCGATAAGCCACGAGACAATTGATACTATTTGTTATAGCCTACCCAGACATTCGTCCAGGCTATATATTTTTCCAACTTAGATATTTAACACAAATAATGGCACATGGTCGGCTTCAGTAAAATGTTTTATATAGGCCTACTTGTAATAGGTTTAGGTTTTTGCAGATGACGATGACAATGCCAGCATTAATCACTCGGTTTAAATTAGAAAAATGTCAACATAGGCCGTGGCAGAGCATTTCTAGGGGGTGGGGTATTACACGATTCCACTTTTTCCACCAATGATATGTATCGCTGCATCATCAACAACGTTGTTGGGACTACAGTGTTCGAACGTCGGAGGTAGCGAATTGCGACACAGGTACGATGCTTTCTGGAAACAGGTGTAACAATGTTGTTGTTTGGTCGCAAGTTGCATCGTACCATGGTGGTTGAGCACCGTCGTTGCTAACTTTTCTAGAAACGACCCCCTGGTTAGTGTTTCATATTGGTAGTTGTGTTCCTACAATGCTCTTGCCTTTTGTCATATGCACAGAGCTGAAGTTAAATGACATGTTGTTTAGTGTAAATTTGTTTGCTGGCCTATATTGTTATTGTCTCTCTCTCCCTCCCTCCCCCCCCCTCTCTCTCCCTCTGTCAGCCTGGTTTGTGGTAGTTGTAATAATAATAATAATAATAATAATAATAATAATAATAATAATAATAATAAAGCTTTATTTGTATAGCACCTTTCATACACAGAATGCAGCTCAAAGTGCTTTACATTTGAAGCATGTAACACAATAATAGTCAGTCAGTCATTATCAATCACTTTTCTTTGCTGTTTATGATATACTCAGCAACATATCAAAAATATAGAAAATGACGTCATAAGACTGGCAGCCTTAACCCTCTTAAGTTGTGTTGCAATTTGATTCCTTCAAATGCGCCACTGACTATCAAAATATTGATGCTCTGTTTGTAGTTGCAGTGCTTCAACAGAGGTGTCACTCTGATTGGTTTAATAGTCCATGAGCCACTCTGATTGGTTTAAAGGATGTTGTGCCGAAAACACACCTATGGCTGATTAAGAAACATAAGAGGCGCCTGATGTTTGATAACAAAACCACCCCGAATGTGGACTGGACAAAAGCTATTTGCTAGTGACCATGCGTTTTGGATCGTAAGATAAAGGCCTCTATCTTTCCGGGTGCTGCACTTTATGTACTGCTAGAACCCAGGAAAGCAGAACAGTTTTTTTTTTTGTTTAGCTTTTAATGGCTGATGACGGGACAAAGGGGAGCGATATTGAAGCAGATTGCAGCAGTTACTTTGACAAAAACAATAATGACAATGATGTGGAGGAGAGAGAGCTGATGTGCAGAGTGCACTATCTGATGTGGAGGAGAGAGAGCTGATGTGTAGAGTGCACTATCTGATGTGGAGGAGAGAGAGCTGATGTGTAGAGTGCACTATCTGATGTGGAGGAGAGAGAGCTGATGTGTGGTGCACTCTCTTAGGTATCTTAGAAGTGTCTAGTAGCGGACATCTGGTCTCCAGCGTTCTCCAGCGGCCACTGAGAAGAGACGAGAGGCTACTGGCCACAAAATAAGATGAACTTTGTCTGCACATGAGGATCTGCCATGAACCGAATCATGATCCACACAGAGACCTGGTCCCAGGGTACAGGGGTTTTCCATTGTCTGTATGGACAGGGATGGTAATTCAGGGTACAGGGGTTTTCCATTGTCTGTATGGACAGGGATGGTAATTCAGGAAAATAAGGGGAGGTGGTGTCTGCGTTTTCATTAAAGACTCTTGGTGTAGGAATTATACAGTAAAGGACAAACTGTGTCCACCTGATGTGGAGCTCATACTGTATGTTTAAGCCTAAGGCCGATTTACTTACCAAGACATTATGGGAACATCTGTGCAGTGTACATTCCACCTTGTGGGAACACAGCAAAAGCTGCTTCACTGTGTCCACCAATGATTACAACACAAACCGATGCACATATATTTTTTCTCTGGGATTTTAACCATTGTAAGCTGAACTGTGCGTTTCCTGGGTTCTAGCAGTACATAAAGTGCAGCACCCGGAAAGATAGAGGCCTTTATCTTACGATCCAAAACGCATGGTCACTAGCACACAGTGTATAGCGATTCGTGGGGATGGCGAAAAACATTGTTTGTTTTGTTTTTCGCCATCCCCACGAATCGCTATACATTTAATTGGCCACATGGGTATTTCCACCAATCGCTATACATTTAATTGGCCACATGCCTTAAAAACAATGATATTTTATGAAACCTTGTTCAGGGCACATCTGGCTTTAAAGGCAGACGAACTCTTGAGTGCCCATGTGGTTTTGAATGCAAAGATGCTCATAGGGTTCATTGGGTCTTAATGGGTTAAAATGCTCATAGGGTTCATTGGGTCTTAATGGGTTAAAATGCTCATAGGGTTCATTGGGTCTTAATAGGTTAAAGTGACACAGTTTCCCTGATACTTTCACAAATCATGTCATCCTCATGTTCCTCCAAATGTTGAATGAAATTTTGCAATTTATTTGTACTTCATTGTGCCAACCATTGTGTCAATGATTTAGAAAATATTGGTATTGCCGCCTATTATCACTGCATGCATATTAAATCTCCATCCTCATGTCCTGTTGCAGGAGCTAAGTGTCTCAGGTGGACGAATCTATGGGATCAGCATCTGTAATAAGAATATCTCAGGGTTGAATCAGCGCGTCAACATCACAGTCAGTCTACCCAGTGCTGACATAAGGGTAGGAGACAGACACACTCGGCAGTTATTTTCACTTCAGTTATTTTCAATGCTTCTACAGTTATTTTCAATGCTTCTACACAGTTATTTTCAACGCTTCTACACAGTTATTTTCAATGCTTCTACACAAAGCACAGATAAGTGCTTTAAAAAGGCTTTACTTTATGATGTCATCTGCTTCACTGGGGACAGTCAAACATGACTTATAATCTTGTGACATCACTCTTCCTCAGCTTATAATATTGTGACATCACTCTTCCTCATCTTATTTCCTGTAGGAAAACAAGGAGCCAAATTGTACATTTTTGGATTTCTCAAGCAATGGTATGGATTATGACGGTGATGATGTCATTGTGTCTTGCATTTCTACCCACATTATGTTGCTCTGAGCACAGACAGAATAACTCTGTGGGCTGTATTTTGGGTCACCAGCGCATGGCGTAAAGTTCGTTTTTCACCCACGCGAAGTTGAATTCGGTATTTTGCACGTTTATTTTTTAAGCATTGCGCCCAGGGGTGTGGCAATTAACAACCTAGGGAGGGGACTAGCGCGTTGTCTAAAAATCGCTATCATACACCACCTAAACCTGGTCAGAAGTCAATGGCGAGTTGTTCATATGCTAATTTAAGAGCGCACGTCAACAGTCATATTGGCAGGTGCACGCACCATCCTTCTATCATCCATGTACGCACACCAGCACACGTCCATGCAAAGCATTACAAATTGCACGATTACAATGGGAAACATAATTAGAACAAAGATATTACGAAATACTGTACATCTCATAATAATTAGTTATTCACCATCATTTGCAAATTGGTAATGACGGTTAAAAGTGATTAGGGGAGAGGCAAGAGACACGTATGGAGCACAGCTGAAGACGCACTGTCACGAGATATAAGCAACTCCTCTGCAGGATAAATGTTGTTTTATTCAGTCATTTGAGCAATATTAGGGTAAGTGTTGCTTTTTCCAGCCTATGTTTTCGATGGTAACCCATTGTCAGTCAATGGTGAAAGTAACTGCATATAACTGTCTTGTCGTTGACTTATTCCTTGGTGAAGTTAGTTTCACTTTGCCAACGAGTTCAAATAATAGACGAGTGCAAATGCGTTAAGGCTATGCTAGGTTTTAGTAAAGCATGGTTTAAGAATGACTATTCCATACGGTCTCGCAAGCAGCCTCCTTCAAATGCGCCGTTGAATGCCAAAATACCGATGCATTTATTTGACATATCGCGCTTTGCGCCGTTAAAGGGAATGACAGAGGTCATTCTCATTGGTTTAAAATGATGTTACGCCCCAAACACACCCATATGACTGATTAAAAGACCTAGGAACACCTTGTTGCGCCATGCGCTCCACTTTTGATAACGAAACCCCTCCCAATGTGAACTGGACATCCTGCTAAATTTGAATAGACTTTTGATGAGTGACGATGCACTTTAGAATGTCATGATAGGGCCCCATTACTCTCTCTCCATAACTCTTCTCTCTCTACCCATAACTCTCTCTCCATAACTCTACTCTCTCTCTCCATCACCCTGTGTGTTTTCCTCTCATCTGTGTGTGGAATATGATGTGTGTGTTTTGTGGAATATGACGTGTGTGTTTTGTGGAATATGACGTGTGTGTTTTGTGGAATATGATGTGTGTGTTTCCCATAGAGGCTTCTAGAATTTGATGCTACCCATAGCCATCACAGTAAAGCTCTACAGCAGTTCTTAGTTCATACAGTACTTTTAGCAATAAACACCCAAGATTCAAAGCGGTGCGTTACTAGGAGACATCAATCAAACAGAGGGCGATACAGACATATCTCAGTACTTAAGTATTGCAACCATGGGCTGATTTGGGTTTTCTGTGGAGATAAGCTATATGCACACGCTGATATCTAAACATCTTTTTCTTTCAGATTTCAAGACAGATGGCTGCTTAACACAGTGGAATAAAGCAGAAGAAAAAGTCATCTGTTCCTGCAACCACTTGACCTACTTCGCTGTACTGATGGTATGTGATGGCCGATTTTCCCAGCATGCTTTGTGTTGCTCTGGCTGCGGTAGAAATAAGCCCTGCATGGGTGTGTGTGTGTGTGTGTGTGAGACCCCTGCATGGGTGTGTGTGTGTGTGTGTGTGTGTGTGTGAGACCCCTGCATGGGTGTGTGTGTGTGTGT
Organism: Alosa sapidissima; assembly: GCF_018492685.1. NCBI lineage: Eukaryota > Metazoa > Chordata > Actinopteri > Clupeiformes > Clupeidae > Alosa > Alosa sapidissima. Next base: position 32,152,322 of record NC_055976.1, on the reverse strand, counting down.
GTGTGTGAGCCCTGCATGTGTGTGTGTGTGTGTGTGTGTGTGAGCCCTGCATGTTAGAGGGTGTACTGTACTGTATGTGTGTGTGTGTGTGAGCCCTGCATGTTAGAGGGTGTACTGTACTGTATGTGTGTGTGTGAGCCCTGCATGTTAGAGGGTGTACTGTACTGTATGTGTGTGTGTGAGCCCTGCATGTTAGAGGGTGTACTGTACTGTATGTGTGTGTGTGTGTGAGCCATGCATGTTAGAGGGTGTACTGTACTGTATGTGTGTGTGTGAGCCCTGCATGTTAGAGGGTGTACTGTACTGTATGTGTGTGTGTGAGCCATGCATGTTAGAGGGTGTACTGTACTGTATGTGTGTGTGTGTGTGTGTGAGCCATGCATGTTAGAGGGTGTACTGTACTGTATGTGTGTGTGTGAGCCCTGCATGTTAGAGGGTGTACTGTACTGTATGTGTGTGTGTGTGTGTGTGTGTGAGTGAGTGAGCGAGCCCTGCATGTTAGAGGGTGTACTGTATGTGTGTGTGTGTGTGTGTGTGTGTGTGTGTGCATGTGTGAGTGAGCCCTGCATGTTAGAGGGTGTACTGTATGTGTGTGTGTGTGTGTGTGTGTGTGTGCATGTGTGAGTGAGCCCTGCATGTTAGAGGGTGTACTGTATGTGTGTGTGTGTGTGTGTGTGTGTGTGCATGTGTGAGTGAGCCCTGCATGTTAGAGGGCGGCTTACATCCATGAGCAGCGACAGCCAGCAGCTGATGCTAGAATTAAGCATGTGAGGAAAATCCAAAATGTCTCAGACTCAACTTGATCTCAGCAATATAATGAATAGCTGTACCTTACTGTGTAAACGATCTCAGCAATATAATGAATAGCTGTACCTTACTGTGTAAACGATCTCAGCAATATAATGAGTAGCTGTACCTTACTGTGTAAATAATCTCAGCAATGTCAAAGTCAAAGTCTGCTTTATTGTCAATTTCTTCACATGTCAAGTCATACAAAGAGATCGAAATTACGTTTCCCACTATCCCATGGTGGAGACAAGACATATTTTACCAATTAGGTCGCCCTTGGTGATGAGACCCAGAGTTGTGTCGTCAGCAAATTTCACTATGTGGTTGTTGCTGTAGGTTGCAGTGCAATATAATGAATAGCTGTACCTTACTGTGTAAATGGTCTCAGCAATATAATGAATAGCTGTACCTTACTGTGTAAACGATCTCAGCAATATAATGAATAGCTGTACCTTACTGTGTAAATGTATTTGATCTGTCCACATTCATGTCTTTTGGGACATGAAGGTCCAGTCTAATACGGTTTAATGTGTAACTTTTGGAACACCTCACCTTTCAAAAGCAGTCACTGAGAATGCTAGTCATGGGAGGAGCCTATACCATATTGGAGGCGCATCAGCCGGCGAGACTAAGGGCATTACAGGGCATAGCACATGCCGGAGAGACTAAGGGCATTACAGGGCATAGCACATGCCGGAGAGACTAAGGGCATTACAGGGCATAGCACATGCCGGAGAGACTAAGGGCATTACAGGGCATACCAAGTGCCCACTGATGCCCCCTTCACACACAAAAAAAACATTTTTGCTCGGAGGGCCCCCTTTTGCTCAAGGGCCTGTGGAAAACTCATTGGTTAATCCTGCCTTGTGTGTGTGTGTGTACTGTATGTGTGTGTGTGTGTGTGTGTGTGTACTGTATGTGTGTGTGTGTGTGTCCGCGCGTGTACTGTATGTGTGTGTCTGTATGAATGTGTATGTGTTTGTGTGTACTGTATGTGCATGTGTGTGTGTTTTTGAATACTGTATGATGTCAAGTCAGTTTATTTAGTATAGCGCATTTAACATGCACAAAGTGCAACCCAAAGCGCTCCACATACAAGACATTGACAAAAAACAAAAGACAATAAGACAAAAAATGCCAGACGGAGCGGCGTAGTCGCCAGCGTTGACACCACATGACAAAACATTTAAAAAATAACAAACACAAAAGATGCCGGACGGAGCGGCGTATTGGCCAGCGTTCCCGTGTGTTAGGAAGAGGTGGCCTGGCAACAAGCTCGAACTAAGTCTAGGGAAATTAGATGTGCTGCCCAGACCAGAGTCCCTAACCTAAGTGTGTGCAATGGTGGGGCAGTTAGTGTGTACGAACTAATAGGAGATGAAATGCAAGAGGACACCAGCTTACCTCCAAGTCCTGGACCAGCCCGCACATTGCCTTCTCTAGGCGACCAGCCCATACCTAATTCCTACTTCCAAGAATGTTCATAGAAAAATGTGGGGAAAACCCCAACACAAAAACAAAACAACGAAAATGTGTCCAAACACAAAATATATATCCAATGGGAGAAAGGGAATACTCATCAAAAGGGTCCAGGGCGGAAACCATGAGGTGCTGGTAGGCCCCAAGCAGGCCTTTCCTCATGCCAAACTGAGATTCCTCCATTAAAGCCGCTTCATGGCTTTTATAGCTAGCTCACAGCTACCAGGTCAAAGAAACAAACTGGTGCCCCCTTGTGGATGAGATGTGTTTGTGAAAGTGTGCTGTCTCACAAAGTGCAAATCACAGGCAGCACATCGTAACACCGTGACACTAAGACATACAAGACAGACAACACAGCAAATTGAAAATAAATAAATAAAATAATAATAATCATGTTAAAATGAGTCCAATTTCAAGACCAACAAAGTTCTTTCACTGACCAACTCAGAGAATTTACTGGCAGTCTGGAAAGCAGAGCACCAGAAGAACAACAGTCTGAAGTCATGATGGGCGATCTTCCTGCTGCTCGGTGGCTTTAGCAAGGACCGTTTGTTGCACCCAGCATCAGAGGCTATACGTTAACGTTATTGCAGCCCGCAGGTCAGCCGCAGCTCGGTGGTCGTGGCAGCTGCAGATCTCTCGCAGAGTAGGCCCATTGACCTGAGCAATCTCTCCGTCCAGATGAGTCCAGACAGAGGATGTGCAGCGTCAGATGGAAGAGGGATGGCTAGTCAAGGCAAGCTCATCAGCCCAGTCGAATAGAAACTAACGTTACCGTTAGTTATCAGCCAGAAAAAAGGACCAAGAATAACACAAAACTATCGACAATAACGCAAATAAAGGGTGAAAACATTTAACTTGACAAATAAATACAAAAAAATAAACATGACATTACATAAAATTACGAACATTACATAAAAACAAACAAAAACATGATGCCAGACGGAGCAGCGTGTCTCGCCAGCGTCCCCGTAACCGGTGTGTGTGTGTGTACTGTATGTGTGTGTGTGTGTGTGTGTGTGTACCAGTGTTGATTTAGACAGCAAATTCTGATTTAGTCTTATTCTTAGTCTTTTGAATAACACACCATTTAGTTTTAGTCATATTTTAGTCATCTGAAATCTTTTAGTCTTAGTCTAGTTTTAGTAGACCAAATATTAGCAGATTTTAGTCGACTAAATCTACAGTGGATGTAGTTGACAAAGGGCCCTATCATGACATTCTAAAGTGCATCGTCACTCGTCAAAAGTCTATTCAAATTTAGTAGGCTGTCCAGTTCACATTGGGAGGGGTTTCGTTGTCAAAAGTGGAGTGCATGGCGCAACAAGGTGTTCCTAGGTCTTTTAATCAGTCATATGGGTGTGTTTGGGGCGTAACATCATTTTAAACCAATGAGAATGATATCTGTCATTCCCTTTAACAGCGCAAAGTGCGATATGTCAAATAAATGCATCTGTATTTTGGCATTCAACGGCGCATTTGAAGGGGGCTGCTTGCGAGACCGTATGGAATAGTCATTCTTAAACCATGCTTTACTAAAACCTAGCATAGCCTTCACTCATTTGCACTCGTCTATTATTTGAACTCATTGGCAAAGTGAAACTAAATTCACCAAGGAATAAGTCAACGACAAGACAGTTATATGCAGTTACTTTCACTATTGACTGACAATGGGTTACCACCGAAAACATAGGCTGGAAAAAGCAACACTTACCCTAATATTGCTCAAATGACTGAATAAAACAACATTTATCCTGCAGAGGAGTTGCTTATATCTCATGACAGTGCGTCTTCAGCTGTGCTCCATACGTGTCTCTTGCCTCTCCCCTAATCACTTTTAACCGTCATTACCAATTTGCACATGATGGTGAATAACTACTCATCATGAGATGTACAGTATTTCGTAATATCTTTATTCTAATTATGTTTCCCATTGTAATCGTGCAATTTGTAATGCTTTGCATGGACGTGTGCTGGTGTGCGTTCATGAATGATAGAAGGATGGTGCGTGCACCTGCCAATATGACTGTTGACATGCGCTCTTAAATTAGCATATGAACAACTCGCCATTGACTTCTGACCAGGTTTAGGTGGTGTATGATAGCGATTTTTAGACAACGCGCTAGGCCCCTCCCTAGGTTGTTAATTGCCACACCCCTGGTCGCAATGTTTAAAAAATAAACGTGCAAAATACCGAATTAAGCTTTGCGCGGGTGAATAACGAGCTTTACGCCATGCGCTGGAGCCCAAAATACAGCCCTAAATGTTTCTCCAGAATTTCTGGTCATTGGAAGTATCCATCAGTCTGTTATGGCATTAAGGTTTGAATATGCAGTACAGACACATATTTAACAGTTGTAATACAAAAGATGTATTTTATTGTATTCTTAATGTCAAAAAAACTGTCCGTACATACTCTGTGATTAATTCATCCAAATTAAGCACATGCATCCATTTTTGCTATAAACATCTTAAAAAGAAGTTTGGTAGATGAGTGAATCAATGAAGAGCCAAACCAACATTATAGACTAAAGTTCAACGTCTCTCTCTTTTATTATAACAATGAAGATCCAAACCAACATTATAGACTTTAAAGTTCAACGTCTCTCTCTTTTATTATAACAATGAAGAGCCAAACCAACATTATAGACTAAAGTTCAACATCTCTCTCTTTTATTATAACAATGAAGAGCCAAACCAACATTATAGACTAAGGTTCAACATCTCTCTCTTTTATTATAACAATGAAGAGCCAAACCAACATTATAGACTAAGGTTCAACATCTCTACAACATTATAATTTTCCCTTTGGCTCAGGCATCAGCGTAGTGCCTGGTGTCAGATTTTTTTAGATAAATGCAAATGACTGAAGTTACCACTCACTATCAATGACATGTGCAGAGTAGGCTACCCTAACACCAAAGTAATGTTTGGAATACCCCCTATGATTTTTCCTTTTTTGGCCATTCAAACATGTTGTAGATTTTAATTCACATGATTACTAGGTTGTTGCCTTTTCTATCCAGTAGGTGGCAGTCCAGGATAAGAAATAGAGAAGTTCAAAACAGTACAGTAAGGAAAACAAGAGAATGAGCCTACAAGTGCAAACGGAAATGTAGTTTGTTCCGTTGTTGGAATGGAAATAAATGTAACCACCTTCAACATACTTTTGAAGACATTTTGTTTCAAGTGTGCAACACATGTAGTCAATTTATTAAGGGAGTTTGTCTGTTATAAGGTAGGCTCAGCAAAACGTTAGCTAAGTTACCTTTGACAAGGCTGCTGGCTAGCATTATTATCATCAAGAGGTGTGCTGACTCGTAGGGCTAACTCTGGATTGTTTTGCATTGAGGTGCTACTTCAGACGTGAGAACTGCTACGGTAGGCAACGGAAATTCCTTACTGCAGATTCAGAAATAGTAGATTGATGCTCCTGTCAACAGTAGGCTACTGGTCTGGGTGTTCTTTTTAAAACGTAGGATAAATGTTTCATTCAAATCAGTGCTTTCCGGTCTGCCTGCTTCAGTCACGATAGCCAGACTGCACTGGGTCCAATGTCACTATGAAATGCGATTAATGAGCGAAGACAGCTGAAATCAGTCACAGCTGTGTAACTGATGTGCCGGTGATCCACTAGCATGCGATGCGAACTCCGCGATGCAGTATTCATTTCTATGAGAAGCGAATTCCGCACCCGCATAGGAGTCTGGTTATGCGGTGCGACGAGAGGCACGTCCAAAAATTCAGCATCCCCAACTTTATGCAAATGAATCCGTCCATCGCGAGGTGAGTATCCAATAGCAGAGCAATAAGCAGGGGAGGTCCATCATCACGTAGCCTAAACAAAACCTGATTTTCAGGGGGGTATTCCATCAACCTCGCTAAAGGCCAACCCTGGCTTATTTCGATAAGTCTCGCTAATTTTAGTGAGAATTCCGTTCCATTAATGAGGTTAATGTGAATCCCAGCTTGGTAACCATGGGAATTTATGCCACAGAACTAACCTGCTCCGTAGCAGGTTAACTTTCAAGCTAAATTAAGCTGTGTTGCAAAAAAAAAACAATCAGTCGGAAAACGAGTCCAAAAAGATGGTTCCGTCAACCTGTGCTCTCGTCACCTGTAGCCTACAACTTCAAAAATAGAAGTAGGCCTAGAAATGTTTTTTCCGACAGTGCACCAAGCATGGATTTACGCATTCACTAGCTCCAAAGAATGTAGTGTAACGATTTGATAGCGAGACACATAGTTGTCCAATCAAAAGGTTTATTAGCTGAGAACGAGAGCAGGGACACAGAACACAATACACACGGAACAGGTCAAGTACACACACACACTACACATACAGGGGAGGACGCAGCCCCCCACACAAAAAGGATCACACACGAGGGAGAACCAAAAGGGAAACATGTTACAATAAAGACGCTAACATTACACTTATAACTTAGGAGATATAAAGACATAAACCCCCCAAATGTTCGCTCTCGTATCCCAGGATGCCCTGCGCGGGAGAACGCTAACACTGTCTTTTGCGCCGACGTTACATAGCTCCCTCAACAAGCCATTGCCGTCCTCGGCAATGCCCACGAGGTAGCCACATGCTAACGTCGGCGCGCGTCGCCCGCCACTCAGTTCAGTGCGACAGTACCGCCAAATCACGTGGGGTGCACGCCGCAGGAGCTCACTCAACGGGGCGCCACGCTGCTAGCAATCCAGTGCGGGCGTGCTAGCAGCCACGTGGCCGACCCGCTCGTCACCAGCTCACTTTCAGCAGCCGCCCTCAGGCTGCACTTTCCGCGGCCTTTTCAACCGTCGACACTGTACCAAGCACCGGGGTTCGAGGGGGGGGTCAGATGAAGCTGCACCAACGCCACTCCGCTCCGTCGTTTCACCGACCAGGACAGACAGGCATCGGTTCTGCTGCAGCCAGACAACCGTTGTTGCCTCGCTCCGTTGTCCTGCTCTGCTCCCGGCCCGCTTCACTCCGTCATGGACGCGACGAAGGCTTGACCCCCCAGATGGCCATGCTATCGAACTCCACACAACAAACTTTTTTAAAGGCACCGGCCAACAGGCCAACTAGAACGGGCGCCCACACAGCACGGTGCCTCTCACACGCCCCCACAAGTTTTAAAGTTCAGAGTTCAGAGGGCCTTTCCGTCGAAGCTGCCCCACCGTCGTGAGTTCGCTGCCCAGGCCAGCGTCGTCTTCTCCGCGAACGCTTCTTCAGGCCCCTCTTCCGGCAAGATCTTCTCCCATGGCCGCAGGCAGCTCCAGACGACAGCTCCTCTCCTCCGTCGGCAGTAGCAATAGAAGGCCCCGAGCTCTTTAGTAGCCCTTACAAGGCCTCTCTGGATCCTCCTGCGTGGGCCTCCACCCAGTGGTGAGGTCTTCCATTCCCAGCTTCTCTCGCTGGGCGGAGGCCATGTTCGAAAGTCGCTTCTGACACCAATGTAACGATTTGATAGCAACACACACACAGTTGTCCAATCAAAAGGTTTATTAGCTGAGAACGAGAGCAGGGACACAGACACAGAACACAATACACACGGAACAGGTCAAGTACACACACACACTACACATACAGGGGAGGACGCGGCCCCCCACACAAAAAGGATCACACACGAGGGAGAACCAAAAGGGAAACATGTTACAATAAAGACGCTAACATTATACTAAAAACTAAGGAGAAACACAGACATAAACCCCCAAATGTTCGCTCTCGTATCCCAGGATGCCCTGCGCAGGAGAACGCTAACACTGTCTTTTGCGCCGACGTTACAGTATGAAGATTATGCGATTAAAAATGTTTTAACTTCACATGCGTGTGGTTCTAGGAATCGTGCTACTCTGCGTCACTTACATTCAGTGGTGGTGTAACGTGCAGCGAGACGGCATAAGAAAGGATACATTCTTGCGTGTTCGCTGGTTCGCTTCCCATACGAAGTATTAAGGCTACATTGTTTATCACCTTGATAATGGCATTTTTAGTTATCACTATTAATCTTTGATGAAAGACATATGTCTACTGCTGATAAAGGGTCATGCACATTTGGTAGGCTGTTCAGTGACAGCTTTGCCAGTGGGCTATATTATATCTGATGCAAGCCAAAGGATAATTATTCTGTAGCCTAGGCAGCTAATAATTAAAACTGCTTCATGTGGCTATACAGTGGGCATCGCTTTCAAATGACCACTTCATTCGCGCATTACGCGGCGTGAAGCTGCGTGAAGCTTTAGTACCACTTTCAGCCACTGTGCGTCGCTCTACCACTGTACATCGCTCTGCCTGCGGTCCCTTCTGAAAAAGCAGGATCAGGATATAATTGTTGCCGAGAGTAATCCCAGCCTACGAATTCAATAACAAAATAAATCATGCATAATTAAACATTACCTCGATTTAGGCTACTTGGGTATGGCTTAAGGCTTGACTACACGGTGGTAACGAAAATCGAAATCGAAATTTGCTGTCTACATTATTGTCAGTGTTGGGGTTAACGCAACTACGCAAATCAAAACAGTGGTGTGATAATTGAGCCAGTAGAGAAATAACTGTTCAGAATTAATCTGTAGCCTTGGGTAGGCTTCTGCAGAAAACAATGTTGTTGCCGATTTAATACTATCTGGCGACGTTTTTAACAGGCTACGCAATAGAGGCTTAGACAACTATGACCCACGTTTTGGTTTCGTAAATTAATTTGCCCTACTTCTTGACTGCAATATAGTCAATTGACTGCTTGACATGTCATTTTTATTTTTCTGTACAATAAACAAATACATCTGCTTTATGCCGCAGAATTACATTCATATTTGGAACTTACATAGTCCAATGCATCGTTCCACTACGTTAGTGTTTCCCAAAACCATAGTAGCAACGAACGTTCGCAACCACTATCGTAAAGTTGTGTAGTTACAACTACACCTCTCGACCTGTGGTAGAATGCTAGAAGCATAGTTCCAGGGATCTTCATGTCAAAGACGTCACTGACGCCAGTTATTTGTTTGCAAATTAATAATTATAATTATATTTAGGTTTCTAATTGATATTTACACTTCTAACCACCATACATCCATATTTTAAAATGCCCAAGGCAGAAAATACATACATTAAAAGTCAATTTGCAGCCATGTGCACGTAAGTAAAAGTCACACACCTGCAGATAATAATAAGGTGGCGCGCACTTTTTGACGAGTGAGAATATGTAGCCTTTGATTTTCATGGGGGGGGGGTCCTTGTTAGTTTACGCAAACCAAGCCAAGAAGGCTGATTCTGATTTTGATAATATGATCTGCACAAAAGATAAACTTAGGTAAACAACGATGTCAATATTGTTGTCAACGTCTTAACCCAGATTCGAACTCTTGGACAGGGGACTGGTAACTGCTGTGCAACGGCGGCTGTCATCTGCCGGCCTTAACGCAATGCGCCACAGAAGTATGTGCAGGTGCCCGTTCACGTGCTGCTAAACGTCATTAACCACCTTAGTCCAGACTACTGAAGTTTGGAAACTATCATGGTCCAAACTTACAGTACTATGTAAGTACGACAGTTTTGGGAAACAGTCGTAACTTACATGTTGGTTAGTTGAACGATGCATCCTGTTAGTAAAAAGCTAACCTCCGTAGTTGTACGGGAAACGCCCCCCTGATCAGCAATCTGTTTATTTTATTTTATGAAGCCTACACAGTATATCACATGCCACATTCTCACTTTCAATAGACAGATGCAATAGCCATTGGTCAAGTATTGAGTATAAAGCAATTAAGATAGTACCCTATACAAAAAGTACTTCATACTATCATAAAAATTTGTTAAAAAGAATAGCATTTTGCAACTTGACAAAACACTGGATTAAATATCGTAGGCACAGGAGAAAACTTGTACATCCATTGGCCCGTGGGGAGATCACATGCCAGTTGCCTCTCCCTTCAGTATGACTTGTTCGGCTGTGAGCTTGTTTCGCCAAAAAAAAAAACTATTGCAGATATCAATGCGTCTTTGTTCATGGGTTTGGCCTCACAGCAGAGGCTTAGACAACTATGACCCACGTTTTGGTTTCATAATTTGCACTACTTATTGGCTGCAATGTAGTCAATTGACTGCTTGACAGGTTATTTTTATTTTTCTGTACAATACACAAATACATCTGCTTTATGCCGCAGAATTATGCACTTGGATAGCCTATAGAACAGGCACATTTTGGAGAGAATAGAGAATGTACGCACGCAAGAATCTGTAGGCTATTTGTGGCTGGTTACCAGCAAACAATGTTTAATGCATTAACTCAAGACGTCAAACATTTTCTAAACAATACAAACAGAAAGGATGCAGCAGGCAGCAAATGTAGAAGAGTCATTTCCAGTGGAAGAACAAAATGCTGAATGAAGCCCAAATTTATGAAGGCATATCTGGCAAGTTGTTATTTTTTGAAGACGTAAATGGTTGGGCTATAGGCCTAGTTTGCAAGAAGGAGACATAAAGCGTGAGCATGCCACACTATCAACAGCTGTGGTAGCGGGGGTAGGAGGATTACTGTTAGCGCAGGATTTATATAAAATTCTTCAACAGAAGGCCTGCCTCGAATGCAGGCTTGTGGTTTGCGCAGCCTACAATAAGTAGGTGTAGTGAGTTAGGAGTCCTCTAGACTTCTTTTCAGCTATCTCAGAGGTGGAAAGTTGCGTTCGTTGGGGGCAGGGCCGGGTTAACAATTCATAGACCCTTGGGAACAAATGTCTGATGGCCCCCCCCTGCCCCCCAGCCAACGTGAATCGGGCGGTCAGTTAATAGGCCTATCGTGAAGATTTGTATTGCCATTTAAGGCACGAGCGCATCTGTGAGGCCAAGCCTCACCAAGTAGCCCTTTTGTTTACAACTAACATTACATTTAATTAAACTGCTTATAGGCTATGCCGAAATAGTTTCAACATTTTGAATATCAGTGTCAGGTGAATTAGGAAATGCCTTATGGCTGAAAGCTGCTTGGGATCCCCCCTGTCAAGCAATAACCATACAAAAAGTTAAAAACAGATGACATGATGTGCTGATGATGTGTTTATTTTAGAGGGGATATTCGAACGTCATTTTTGAGCAATTTTGACAGCCCTAGTCCACTGTAGGATGTATTTGGTGATGACGTTATTGTAGGCCTAGTAGACCTAAATTCTGAGAAATTAAATGGTACGAGAAACGATCTACATAGTGCACCAGACCGCGATGTCTTCAAGGGAAGGGAGTTTGCAAAAATTAGTGTATTTTTCAAGTCAATAAACATTCTTAATTTTCGAATGTCTTTGTCAGGGAACATCTGACTTTTAAAAACCATAGGCCTGGTAGTCGCTCAGACAAGGAGTTATAAGATAAAGGCAATACCATTTGTGTCACCTAATGCAGTTCAGTGAATTAGCAAGATACCATCAGAAGCCAACAATCATAAAGCACAGTGCGCGCGCTCTCTCCCCTGCATGAAGCTGTCTGCGTGTTGTAGGCTAGATTTGCGTGAGTTCTTTCTATCTGCTTACTTTTGTGAGTTGCGACCACCTAGGCTATGTTATAGACGTTCTATGAGGTACCAGTGTTTAGCTGTATCACAAAACAATAAGCTTTGTCAGACTACTTGTACGGAGCCCTAGAGGGGTCATCGCAAAATGTTTTGCATGTTGAGAGAATGTGCGCTCGTTTTACTACATTGTGCGCTCGTTTTACTAAATTGTGCTCTTGTTTAACTAAATTGTGCCCTCGTTTAACTATATTGTGCACTCGTTTTACTAAATCGTACGCTCGTTTTACTATATTGTGCTCTTGTTTTACTATAGTGTGAGCTCATTTTACTAAATTGAGCTCTCATTTTAAGCATAGTAAAACGAGGGTACAATTTATTAAACGAGTGCACTATTTACTAAAACGAGTGCACGATTTACTAAAACGAGGGCACGATTTATTAAAACGAGAGCACAATTTGTGAACATGGTTATAGAACATTGTGTGCACAATCTACTTAAACGTGGCCACAATTTGTAAAACGTGCACTCAATATTGTCTTGACACATGTAAACATGAGCACGTTATAGTATATTCGAGATCTCGATCTACTAAAACGCACCCACGAATAATTCAAACGTGGGCTCGAAGAAATTAAATTGTGTGCACAAAAACATAGTGTGGTGTCAAGGGGTATCCCCGGGAATGACGTCGGGAGGTGTGTCGCTTGTAGTGACGTAGAGGGAATCTCATTGATTGCAGTGCACCTGGTTATAGCCCCGTTAGGTAGGCTGTAGGTGGGAGAGCAGATGATTGTGTGTGTTTGTACAGGCCCCTTGCCAACATCGTCCAGTTGAATGTTTGGCGAAGTTTTGAGTGTTTGTTGAGGTCCAAGTGTATGCAGAGCTGTGGTGTTTATCGCGAACGGTGTGAGCTGGGCTACATAGCCTGAGAAGCTGAGCATCGTGAACGCCACTGTTTATGTCTCCCGTTTCATAGTCCGTATCAAAGCTTACCTCGTTGTGTGCATCATTGGTGTGCGCGTGGGTTATATGGTGAGGCCCATCGGGCGCTAGAGGGAACCTTATTGTATTGGGTGGGTATACTACTAATACGCAGTAGCCTATTTGTACCAACAGTAGGTCTACGTGTTGTAATTGTTTGGGAGCTTGTCGCTGTGATGTGCTTCGATTGACTTCTAGACCTCACAGTTAAGTCAACAACAATCCAGGAGATGGTGGAAACCGGTCATTAGGCTACAACAGAGCCCGCGAGTAGCCTTTGTAGCCTAGTAGAATTTCCCCATTATGGGTCTCCATAGCTGGCGGTTGACACCACAGTGCCCCTGCTACAAAGAGTAGAAGTCCGCTATAAACCATGACCACCTAAAGTCTTTAATTACCCAGATAGCAAACATACACTGGGACGGAACTGGGCCACACCTATCAAAGTCAAAGTCAAAGTCAAAGTCAGCTTTATTGTCAATTTCTTCACATGTTCCAGACATACAAAGAGATCGAAATTACGTTTCTCACTATCCCACGGTGAAGACAAGACATATTTTACCAATTTAGGTCCACCAATTTAGGTCCACAGACAAACATAACATTCAAGTAAACAAAAAAGTAAGTAAATAAGAGGGCACATATAATAATGAAAAAATAAGAGCAGCAAAATGTGGTTGAAATTGTGCATAGACAGTCAATAAAAATACTAGTGCAAATACAGGCCAATAAAAGGCTTGGGTAGTTCTGTTTGACCTAAGTAAGAAGAAAGTGACATAGTGGTGCAAGTTATGTAAGAGCAGCAGAAGTGTTGTGTTTTCAGGACAACAACACCAGTTGTGTACAAGTGTGCAAGTGTGCAAGTGGAGTAGTGCAGGCGGCCATTTTGGGTCCAATGTCCAGGATGTTATGTAGCTGAGGGTGGAGGGGGGAGAGGAGGGAGAGAGTTCAGCATCCTTACGGCTTGGTGTATGAAGCTGTTGGTGAGTCTGGTAGTGCGGGAGCGCAGGCTTCTGTACCTCTTCCCAGAGGGCAGTAGATCAAACAGATTGTGAGCGGGGTGACTTGCATCACTCACAATTTTGGTCGCCTTGCGGGTGAGGTGGGTGGTGTAAATGTCCTTCAGGGAGGGGAGTGAAGCACCAATAATCCTTCCAGCTGTGTTCACTATGCGCTGCAGGGCTTTCCTGTTGTATTCAGTGCAGCTTCCGCCCCACACAGCGATACAGCTGGAGAGGATGCTCTCGATGGTGCCTCGGTAGAATGTGGTCATGATGGCTGGTGGAGCACTTGCTCGCCTGAGTTTCCGCAGGAAGTACAGGCGGCGCTGAGCTCTCTTCGCCAGTGATGCAGTGTTGGTGGTCCAGGAGAGGTCTTCACTGATGTGCACCCCCAGGAATTTGGTGCTGCTCGCTCTCTCCACCACAGCACCGTCGATGGTCAGTGGCAGGTGTTGGGTGTGACCTCTCCGGAAGTCAACAACAATCTCTTTGGTCTTGCTGACGTTCAGCAGGAGGTTGTTGTCCCTGCACCACGTGGTCAGATGGTCGACCTCCAACCTGTATTGAGTCTCGTCGCCCTTGGTGATGAGACCCACCAGAGTTGTGTCGTCAGCAAATTTCACTATGTGATTGTTGCTGTAGGTTGCAGTGCAGTCATGCGTCAGCAGGGTGAAGAGCAGCGGACTGAGCACGCAGCCTTGGGGGGCCCCTGTGCTCAGTGTGATGCTGCTTGAGGTATTGTTGCCAACACGTACTACTTGGGGCCTCTGACAGAGGAAGTCCAGTAGCCAGTTGCAGAGGTAGCCTACCACAACGTCCGGCACGGATCTGCATAATGGACCTGATCCGGCGTCCAAACGCACATCGGTCCAAAATTGGTCTGGATCCGTTTGACGGATCTGGTACCAATAAGGGCTAAGACTGGCCCAGTTCCGTATGGTAGTCTGTGTTACTGACGTGTTCCAGATCTGTTTATCATATGCAATACGGGTCCACTTATTGTGTGTGGTACGGACCCGTTTATCAGACATCAGCCGGCTTTATTTGACATGTGAAATGTGATTGGTAATTAGGGCTAATTATCCTGAAAAATCTGTTTGCTACACATTTGCTAACAGGTTCGTTATAGGTTCACCCAGGCTAAAGTTCGTAACGTTTTCCCAACAGCTCAACTGATAAACATAAGCTAGGCTACAAACACAAGGGGGGTAAAAAAAACTTTACACATAAGTGTCTTATTATTTTTTTTATTCAACAACCTGGCTGTAGAAGTGCAATCCCAGACAAAGTTTAAGTCGTGTTAATTCCACTGTTCCCATCGATATTCAGGCTGTCTTCCTCAGTCATCTCCATGGTCAATCTGAAACAACACAAAATAAACATTAGCCATTTATTCCTTTTTGAAAATAGGTTAAGTCACAATTACACTCGTTTTTTTTATCATCAGTGATCCTGTTGGCGTTAGCTGTTACCAAAATAGGCTAGTTATTGTGATGGCTGTTTTGCTCAAGCTAAGCTAGTAGCCTAGCCTATATTGCTGGAAAATAATAGTATAACCTTACAGTAAAGTTATCAATCGCTCGTTTGCTTATTGTTGTCTCTGAATAAACCAACAGAGATAAAAAGCAGAAAAGCAGAGCCTACCTTGAAAAGTCGGGCTGTCCTAGTCCAGGCTGGCAAATCATGTCAAAAGATTGACAGTGAGCAAACCAAAGATCCTTGATTAACGTTACTGCTTGGACTTCTGCATGCGTGGCAAGAATATGGGGTTGTCTCATAGCACTGTTAGATCTGACACAAACAACAATTGACTACTTTTACCACTGCTAGGTAATAATAAAAATAATGAAACGAGCATATGATCAATATTGAGCCAACTATATCTTCTTTTCCAGCCTTACTGTAGAAATGAAGTGGCCATGGGAACATAGTGCACCCCCATGGTTTCTAAATTTGTGCCATTCCAAAATACCTTTTTTTTTTCTTTAGCAGCCAGTTGACAATGAAGTAGGGAAAGGTCAATTTAGCAGAATCAGCACCTTAATTAATATCATTACCACCTGGGTCTGCTGTGAAAAAATGGTCCTTCGGCTCATATCCGTATCACAGGTTTGGGCCAAATCGGTGTTTTGTATTTTAAATGCATCTCCTGACTTCCAGTTGAGTTGCGGAAATTGGACCTGGGACAAATCTGTAAACCGGTGATAAAACAGCATTGCTAGCAGAGCTGAAACCTGTATCAGGAGCAGACCTGGCCCACAGTCAGATACCGTATGTCCGCTACAGGCGGATCTAATGGCTTTTATGCGGATCCGGCCCAAAGGAAATTGCTATCTGGGTAGCTGCCTACGGTTATCATCACATTACCAATATGAACTGTTACAGACAGCTGTAGGCCTAGTCCATGTCAAGGTAACACGAAGTTGCCACCACAGCACAGCGAGCGGTGAGAAAATGTCGGTAATTACTAAATGTGAGCACGAAATACATATTTCCAGAGCTCAATTTAGGCCTACAACGGGGTCACGTTTTATTAATTCGAGGGCTTAATTAAAGGAAAACGTGCTCACAAATTATCACGACCAGAAAAAATATCACTTAAAGTGAGCTCTCCCGGGCTCCGTAAAAATGATATTCAGGGCTATATACATTTTAAACATTCGGGGCTGAAGACCCGACAAAGCCTTGCGTTAATTCTTCAAGTTGGGAAGTGTCAGGAATTTTCATACGAGAGACGCTCTCATTGGTGGTTAGTATATGAAGTAGGGAATTGACAGCAACATATCCAATCACATTATGAGAGATGCTGAATTTAACATAAACTGCGATGTTTGATTTTAAATTAATGTAAATTTAGCCGGGACTGTAAGCTGGTACACGTGGGTGCTCGATGTTTTCAGTGGGTGCCCGAGAGACGGAGCACCCACGGTGGTATCGGCGCCTATGACAAGCGTATCTCGCGGTTGCATCCATTACAAACAAACATGCAATGTGAACGTCTGGGATTGGGAAGAGCACTAAATGCTCTACTGAATAAGCACGAAGTCAAACCTTTAAATGAAAAACACTCTTTAATAATCAAAAAAATAAACCGCTAATGAAGTAAACTTGTGACCATCAAAAATCGTTTATCGCCTGTAACTCCGTGATGACAGGACGTAACAGGAAGGCATTTGGCTGAGCAACGGAGGTTAATATGCTCTATATTTTGTCCAAATGATGTCTGTCTATCATCGTTGCACTCGGAGAAAACCAGAATGTTTAATTTGTCCTGCGTTTCTTCTACGGCTGCAAACGGGATTCACTCGCAGTTAACCAAATATTTCTTTATTAGGGCAGAGCAGGCATATTTCTGGCTATTAAATTATTTCTAAACCAGTCTGCTAAAGTTTGTAGTGAAGTCTGTGTAGGGTTTTCCAGCTCCATTTCTTTTTACGAGACACCCTGCTCACTTGAGCCATCTACCGGTTGTTTGGGTTGTTGCAGCGTCACACTGGGAAAATACAAATTAAAGTCGCGTGATCCCGCGCGCGGACCGCGAGTGAAGCTGGCCAAGTCAAAGCACTGCCCACTGTAGGCTATTATGTTGATACTTATTTATTTTATGACCACCGACACCTATACAATAATTTGGAGCGAGCACTTTTAATCTAAGAACGTAATATAGATAGTTTTGAATATCCATATGCATATCCATAAGTTGTTTTTGAGTTTATACTATTTATTCATTCACTCGTTTTGTTCAAGCATAGACTGTATAGTCTATGTGTTCAAGAGTGAAGCCAATCAAACTCGCAATTGATTTCAAACCATACCATTGCTGTTTTAAATGTATGCTTTCATTATTCTCCAATTTCTGTAGGCAATCTATTTTTTTCTCTCAATGTTAAATTTGATGACTTTCGATGAAAATCCTGTAGATGGCGCTTGCCAAATCGTACAGAAATCGTCTAGTATTGTCTTCATTTTACGACATATATCCTCTTTTCGTCAATCTACTGTTTTGGTCTACTGTTCTACCTCGTGCACGAGCAGAGATGAAGCTGAACTAAACCTCGCTTGAATAAACGAGGCCAAGATGCCGCTAACTTGAGTTAATGGAATGGCTTCAGCCCCAAGTGGAAGTCTACGCTAGTTCAAGCCAGGCTATTTCTGTTAAGCGCCGCCTTCATTAGCGAGGTTGATGGAATATCCCCCGGGTGATTACCGCCAAAACAATGTACAGAAACATGACAGAAGAAAAATGAATCACTGGGTTCATCTATAGGCTATGAACAATCTCTCCAGCTTTCCTCCACACTTCATTTAGCATGAAGTTGTGTCTGTATGATTCTAGCGACACATACAAACACGGAAATGTAGACACTGCTATGATTAATTTTTCGTCTGCCATGTTTCTGTAGGCTACATTTAATTGTTTTGGCCATAATCACACTACCTGAAAATTAGTTTAGGCTACCTGATGATGCTATTGGATACTTGCCTCGCGATGGACGGATTCATTTGCATAAAGTTGGGGACTGCTGAGTGTAACGGAATGACACGGGTGTTTATATAAACTCAAACCATTTCAGTTACATAAAATGAAGGAACAAGCAGACCAGAGGCGGAAATTATTCGTTCTACCATTTATTAATTTGGAATAAAAGTAGTCTGGAAGCAGCTGTGGGAATAAATCATTAATATAATAATTTATTATTAAAACAGATCAGTGTGTAACCCGCACGACGAGGGAAGGCCTGTGCTTGTGCGGGAACAGTCTAGTTCTAAACTCTAGGTTCAAGAGGAGACTGGTTTAGGTTATTACTAGACCACAGTTCAGTTTAGGTAATGACTCACCCCAAGACAACACACCACTCTCAAAGATTCTTCTTTAAATACAAAATATATTTATTTTAACATTCAAATATCATTCAATTCACTCTATGCAATCATATATTATTCTATTCTAAGGTATCAGTGGAAATATAAAAAACTATTGTGATTATATATATATTTCATTTGACTGTATTATTGATATTCTATTTAAAATCTATTTATAGTCTATTTAAACCCTATTTGATATACCCTTTATTTATTGATCTATTTTAATCGTTATTATTTGATTTGATTCTATATTCAATTTATATAGTTATAAGTTTCGTGGGTACCATCACGCCGTGCGCTACACTGCAAGTCTAGGAAATGTGGAGATGAAAGAGTAAGGTGTGACTACACACGCAGTGAAGAGGAGGGCTAGCTACAAGAACACCCCCACCACCAGACAGCGCACCACGCCAGGAGGCCATTAGCATCACAAACTAGGAAACAGTAGCTACACATTTAAAAAGAGACCAAGCTACCAGTTGACCCGCTCACAAACAGTTCACACATACATGCGCTACAGTTGGGTTACAATCACAGCCTCACGAGGAAGGAATCCACCATAGACAAAAGCAAACAATTACACAAAGTTACACATGGGCAAAACGGCAACCAGCTGATGGCACCCCTGTGCCGTCAATATATCTACCCATACAAAATGCGGAAGTGTGGAGGCTGCCAAGGAGTCATAGTGAATTCAGTGAGCTCCAATGTCGGTAGATGCACACCGAGTGGGACCGCCATTCACCACTGTGAATGCGTTCACGCTAGAGCGCCATAGAGGGAAAATGTCCTGCAAGTGGAGGACCCAGGCTGGCTTAAATAGTCTCAGTCTAACAAGCAATCAGCTTGTCCCTCCCCCTAATCAAGGTTGCCTGCTTGACTAGGCTACTATGTAGTATTCCACTACATGAGCTTTTGGACGGCATAGCGCACAGCAGCCACAGCTCTCGTCGCACCGCATACCCAGAATCCTTTGCGAGTGCAGAATTTGCTTCTCATAGAAATGAATAGGTGCTAGTGGATCACCGGCGTAAGGTATGAGCTACACCAGGCGCGTAACTGAAGTGTTCCGTTCGCGACGCGTAAAATCCATTTTAAAAGACTGGTCCAGAGAATGGGCTCTGACTGGTCTATTTTTTTCGTACGCGCCGCTATCACGTCTGGTGTAGCTACTTCCATTGATTATAGTTGCAGCTAATTGTTGCAGCAGACGCAACGCGAACAGAACGCTTCAGTTACTCGCCTGGTGTAGCTCATACCTAACTGTTGTGGGCGTCCTCAAAACTGTGCAAAGTTCTGCAAACTCTCCTCCTATGCAACTGCTGCTGCATTTGTTTAGCTGTTACGCCTGCATTTGCCGCAACTTTTTAAATGGCCCTGCTGCTTCTGCATAGATCAACCTACCCTCAAAGATTCGCTCTGATTGGATTTCTTCCCAACTTGTCCGACAAAAAGAGTAGTTTTGATTGGATCTCTTCTCCATTCGTCCCTCACTAACTTTTTTGTCTCATTTTTATTCGTTGACTAAAGTGTCAGTTACATTTTGTCATAGTCTTCGTCATCATATCTGACTTTTTATTTAGTTTTTATTTAGTTTTCATCCGTGAAAAAGGTTCGTTGACAAATATTTTCGTCATAGTCTTAGTCAACGAAATTAACACTGTATGTGTGTGTGTGTACTGTACAGTGGGCAGTGCTTCGACTTGGCCAGCTTCCCTCGCGGTCCGCGCGCGGGATCACGCGGCATCACGCGACTTTAATTTGTATTTTTCCAGTGACGCTGCAACGACACTGCAACAACCGGCAGAGGTCTCAAGTAAGTAGGGTGTCTCGTAAAAAGAAATGGAGCTGGAAAACCCTACACAGACTTCACTACAGACTTTAGCAGACTGGTTTAGAAATAATTTAATAGCCAGAAATATGCCTGCCCTGCCCTAATAATGAAATATTTGGTTAACGGCGAGTGAATCCCGTTTGCAGCCGTAGAAGAAATGCAGGACAAATTAAACATTATGGTTTTCTCCAAGTGCAACGATGATAGACAGACATCGTTTGGACAAAATATAGAGCATATTAACCTCCGTTGCTCATGGTCACAAGTTTACTTCATTAGCATTTATTTTTTTGATTATTAAAGAGTGTTTTTCATTTAAAGGTTTGACTTCGTGCTTATTCAGTAGAGCATTTAGTACTCTCCCCAATCCCAGACGTTCACATTGCATGTTTGTTTGTAATGGATGCAACCGCGAGATACGCTTGTCATAGGCGCCGATACCGTGGATGCTCCGTCTCTCGGGCACCCACTGAAAACATCGAGCACCCACGTGTGACAGCTTACAGTCCCGGCTAAATTGACATTTATTTAAAATCAAACATTGCAGTTTATGGTAAATTCAGCATCTCTCATAATGTGATTGGATATGTTGCTGTCAATTCCCTACTCCATATACTAACCACCAATGAGAGCGTCTCTCGTATGAAAATTCCTGACACTTCCCACCTGAAGAATTAACACAAGGCTTTGTCGGGTCTTCAGCCCCGAATGTTTAAAATGTATATAGCCCTGAATATCATTTTAAAAGTAGTCTGACAAAGCATATTGTTTTGTGACACAGCTAAACACTGGTACCTCATAGAACGTCTATAACATAGTCTATTAATGTGATGAGGTGGTCGCAACTCACAAAAGTAAAGCAGATAGAAAGAACTCACGCAAATCTAGCCTACAACACGCAGACAGCTTCATGCAGGGGAGAGAGCGCGCGCACTGTGCTTTATGATTGTTGGCTTCTGATGGTATCTTGCTAATTCACTGAACTGTATTAGGTGACACAAATGGTATTGCCTTTATCTTATAACTCCTTGTCTGAGCGACTACCAGGCCTATGGTTTTTAAAAGTCAGATGTTCCCTGACAAAGACATTCGAAAATTAAAAATTGTTTATTGACTTGAAAAATACACTAATTTTTGCAAACTCCCTTCATTCAACCCTTGAAGACATCGCGGTCTGGTGCGCTATGTAGATAATTTCTCGTACCATTTTATTTCTCAGAATTTAGGTCTACTAGGCCTACAATAACGTCATCACCAAATACATCTTTTATTTTTAGTTGATCAACCACAAAGAGTAGCATAGGCCTACTGTGCACAGTGCACTGACGACTGTAACAGCCCAAGGTAACCAGTTGATGGACAACATGTTACCTGGGTGTTGCCTACGTTATTAATTAATGGTAGGTAGCCTACAATAGTTAATTGATTCGCATAACATATTAGTTGGCTTAAAGAGTAGGGAATCAGGATGGAGAGAGTCACGCGTGTGTTGCTTTTGCGGGATCGAATCCAGTTTAATGCTAGTTTTCAAAACATATATTTTTTACATGTCTTTTGTCCGAGTGGCTGTAATGTAGCAGCGCAGCTGCAGCGCATGCACGCGCAAGGAAACCAGTAGGTGGAGAAACCAGAAGGCACATAACACCGGAACGATTTTAAGGCTATTTCGCATAGGCTACTCAATGGTGCTATTTCACACGCATTATAGCGACCCCCACTCACCGGGGTTAGGTGGAAGGTGTTAATAGATGATTGGCGTAGCCTACAGTGGACTAGGGCTGTCAAAATTGCTCAAAAATGACGTTCGAATATCCCCTCTAAAATAAACACATGTATTCGAATATATTGGAATATCTAGGCTATATTATTTGCACATTATGTCAGTGACGCGCATCATTTCATCTGTTTTTAACTTTTTGTATGGTTATTGCTTGACAGGGGGGATCCCAAGCAGCTTTCAGCCATAAGGCATTTCCTAATTCACCCGACACTGATATTTAAAATGTTGAAACTATTTCGGCATAGCCTATGAGCAGTTTAATTAAAGGTCACATTCACTGAGAAACCGTTTAATATTTGTTACTTTCGAAATACTATAGCTCACTCCAAGTTGCATATGCATGCTGCACGTGAAAATGATCTTCTACCCCCATTGCCCGCATTAGCCAATGAAAGAAAATACACGGAAAAACAAGCGAATCAGAAAGAGCCCTTCCCAATGACGCCGAAGGGAAACTGACTACTCATGGCCTCGCCCACCTTGGCTTGTGACCGCCTACAGGAAGACTGGAAGATTTTGCTGCTAGGGGATTGTGCAGCTAGTAGGAGCTAACAGCAAGTTGCCAACATGGCAGAAAAAAAATCGTGCCTGTTTTATTTCTGGCAATAACACATCAACGTTGCATGTCTTGCCTTAGAAACATGAGTTGAGGAAGAAATGGTTTGGATTTATCGTTGGAACACCACCACCGAAGTAGTGCAACATTAGTTCTGTGTTCCAATCATTTCGACAACACTCACTGCCTTAGAAAGTGGTTTTGCATCGATGTTCTGAAAACCTGGTTCTGTACCGTCATGACGATCGACCACCAGCTCACAGGCTGTAAGTACAAACAAACTTTTCCACCTAACGTCTGTTACAAAATAGCATGTTCATATTCTTCACGTTAGCATGCATGAAAAGGGTACAAGCTAGGCTTAGGCTAGCCTATATTACAGGAAGCTACACCAGGCACGTAACTGAAGTGTTCTGTTCGCGACGTGTAAAATCAGAGAATGCCTAATAGGAAGGGCTCTGGTAAAATCCATTAGAGGAATGGTCTATTTTCCCGAACGTAGCCTCTACAGGCCACTAACACGCCAGGTGTAGCTACTTCCATTGATTAGGCCTATTGGAAGCTAATTGTTGCAGTACATAACGCGAACGGAATGCTTCAGTTACGTGCCTGGTGTAGCTACACTCATAAGAAATTGACCACACTACCCAGAGATTTAGCTTGTTGAACCTATAATCTTCAAACCTAAGCGTTAAACCACAAATAATAATATTAGCAACAATATTTTATGCTCAACTAAGTACGGGTATTGTTCTAGTCTAAACAGGGAAAATCAAAAACACAATACCCCTGCACTATTAGGCTAAGTTGCTATCACTAGAGCTCAGGTATATACACTTCAATTTATGTCTTCTTGCCATTATTACATTGACATACAATGATGTTTTGTTTGATTACTTGCTGTTTACTTAGTGTTTTGTATGTCTTCCAGAGCACATCCTCATGTCAGGCTACACAGCTTTCTAGCCTATATTAGGTCATCACGTTAGAAGCAAAGGTTTGTGATCTAACTTTTATTGTTGTGCTAGTTAGTTTCTAGAAGTCTTTTTCTAGTAGGCTAATACAGGTTCTTATGTGCTCGTCAATGTTTTGGAAAGTCAATTCATGGGTTTCTTCAGGTCACTTTCCACAGGTGTATAAAATCAAGCACCTCGATTATGAATGCAGACTGCATGATGCTTGATTAATACACCTGTGTAAATGGACCTGATGAAACCCATGAATTGCATAACAGATAGAATTGATATTACCGAATGTCTTCTTGTGGGTATGCTACTTAGTACATCATACACCTTACCACAGTCACTAAAATATTTTTGTTTCCATTGTGCCAGTACAGTTTTGTGAGATAGTGAATGTCCTGTGTACTATCTTGTAACTTGACAGTAATACACATTTATTTACTTTAGGTACCCAAACAGAATACTTCATGAAAAGTATGAGTATTGATACAAGCACTTCAGATACACCATGGGCATGGGGGCCTGCTACCTCTACTGCCATCAAGCCTGTTCATCCAAGGCCAGCTAGAAGACCTCGGGTTGATCAAGAGGAGGAGGAGGATGAAAGCGACATCTCCACAATAACACCTGATGGCTCCACCTATGGCCCAGCGCAATTAAAGAGCAATGTAATAAAATCATCACAGCCAACGAATGTGTTTTGTGTGTTGTCCCTTCGGATCCCCAGGACAATACAAGCCGAAACAACAACTCAGACCAACTCAGACAAACTTTTCCCTAAATAATCCCAGCACCATCTTACAAAGGATCTGTAGGCCAGATGTCTGCATCGTCTGGCAAAAAGAGGACATTGTTAATTCTGTGCATAGTTTGGATGTTCTTGTTTTGTGTTTGCATTATTTTAATAGACTGCAATATTACTATTTGTCAGTGTTTCACTGACCACCTAGCAAAAAAAACAGTAGACCTACTTCAACAGTATATTACACAATAGGCCTTCTTACTGAACCACCTTGCTTATTGTCTTTGCACCTTGCTTATGGTGTCAGAGGATTCATATGATTTAAACTGGCATAGGTTACATCAGTGTTGCAGAACTGTTTGGATTTACATACAAGTTGGTTCAATATTGCAAACAACTCATCTATTATATTTTACCACATCTACTTGTGGAACACTTGAGATAGCTTGTGGATCACACTTTGAGTACCACTGCTGTATGTAAATATAATAAAGTTGTTTATAGAAAATTGACCTGTTTTGTATATTTGTTTTAGAAGTTTCATCAGTTTTTGTCCCTTTTAAGCTAAAGGTTTATCTTACCTTTCATATCTTCTGTCTCACAGAGGGCCGTAGTCGTCAAATGTTTAGTGCATTTTGAAGGGAGTACATTATGCTAAGGCAGACTGGTTCTAATCCTGGGTACAGGGTCATACAGACAACAGGGGTACTGGTGTTGCCCATTTTTCTAACCACATGAGCAATCCCCTTACGAAAAAGTAGTATAGGAATCTTATAGTATTTGGGGCAAAATATTATAGTAATCTTATAGGAATAATTGGGACATACTTTAGAAGTACTACTAATAACTATAATATCCTGTAACCGCTATAGTTTTTCTATAGTAGTCTTATAGTACCTATAGTATGTCCAAATACTATAGTATTGCTATAAGATTACTGTAATATTTAGTCCCAAAATACTATAAGATTCCTATAGTAGGCTACTTTTTCTGTCATACGTGACAGAAAACAACTTGAGTAGGCTAACCTCTGCCAATGTCAGGCTATCATAGTTCTCATTACCGGAGAAGTCTTGCAGCACACATTCTCTGCTTCTGTAGGCATTCTGGTACAATTCCAGCAAAATATAGCTAGGTAGGCGTGTTTGCATTTAGATCTATATATATATTGGGCTATGACCAAGTGGTCTTTCAATGATAGTATCATGGAATTCAAACCATAACTATCTAGCTATTCCGATAGCATTAGCAGGCTAGGTCAGTGGCTGAACTGCATTTAGGGTGCTTACCTGTGTTGTGAAGTAAAATATCTACTAGGAAGATTGCAAAGACTTTTGACTGTGTAAAGAAATAGGTCTTTATTTTAAAACGTTTCCAACTGTTTATTACTTGAAAGCAAGATGACGATTGTCACAAACGTTTACCTCTTTTAAGAGAAATTTTAAGCTGACAGGCAATTGTTACCATTCTATTAAACCAACGTTCACCAACAAACGATCAGGAAGCGGTTCTTCTTCCTACTCGAACACTAGGATCAAACACATGAAGTTGTATCTCCGAAGACATTTTGTGCAACAGTTTTGACTCAAGTTTTAGCCAGGTTTTAGCACTGTAAAGTTGAATATGGAGCATAGCACAGGCAGAATCGGATGAGGACGCACTGGAGGAAGCGTCACAGTACTGTTAGCCAATCAGAGGTGAATTCATTAGCATGTCATTAATATTCATGACTAGAGGCGAAATCCAGTCGTTCCTCCCCGCCCACCTTCCCCACCAAACTAGAACAGCATGAAACAGACGCAGGACAGCATTTTTTTCACCAAAACCGGCTCACAGGGCATTCATCAATACTACAGACCACTGCAACATTAATGAAAAAACCATGAGATGAGACCTTTAAATGTAATGTTAGTTGTAAACAAACTGAGGCTTGGCCTCACAGATGCGCTCGTGCCTTAAATGGCAATACAAATCTTCACGATAGGCCTATTAACTGACCGCCCGATTCACGTTGGCTGGGGGGCAGGGGGGGGGGGCAATCAGACATTTGTTCCCAAGGGTCTATGAATTGTTAATCCGGCCCTGCCCCCAACGAACGCAACTTTCCACCTCTGAGACAGCTTAAAAGAAGTCTAGAGGACTCCTAACTCACTAAGACCTAATTACTGTTGGCTGCGCAAACCACAGGTCTTTTTTTTTGGCAAGCCTGCATTCAAGGCAGGCCTTCTGTTGAAGATTTTTATATAAATCCTGCGCTAACAGTAATCCTCCTACCCCCGCTACCACAGCTGTGGATAGTGTGGCATGCTCACGCTTTATGTCTCCTTCTTGCAAACTAGGCCTATAGCCCAACCATTTACGTCTTCAAAAAATAACAACTTGCCAGATATGCCTTCATATCTTTGGGCTTCATTCAGCATTTTGTTCTTCCACTGGAAATTACTCTTCTACATTTGCTGCCTGCTGCATCCTTTCTGTTTGTATTGTTTAGAAAATGTTTGATGTCTTGAGTTAATGCATTAAACATTGTTTGCTGGTAACCAGCCACAAATAGCCTACAGATTCTTGCGTGCGTACATTCTCTATTCTCTCCAAAATGTGCCCGTTCTATAGGCTGGCCAAGTGCGTAATTCTGCGGCATAAAGCAGATGTATTTGTTTATTGTACAGAAAAATAAAAAAAACCTGTCAAGCAGTCAATTGTCTACATTGCAGTCAATAAGTAGGACAAATTACGAAACCAAAACGTGGGTCATAGTTGTCTAAGCCTCTGCTGTGAGGCCAAACCCATGAACAAAGACGCATTGATATCTGCAATAGTTTTTTTTTTTTTGGCGAAACAAGCTCACAGCCGAACGAGTCATAACACTGAAGGGAGAGGCAACTGGCATGTGACCTCCCCACGGGCCAATGGATGTACAAGTTTTCTCCTGTGCCTACGATATTTAATCCAGTGTTTTGTCAAGTTGCAAAATGCTATTCGTTTTAACGAATTTTTATGATAGTATAAAGTACTTTTTGTATAGGGTACTATCTTAATTGCTTTATACTCAATACTTGACCAATGGCTATTGCATCTGTCTATTGAAAGTGAGAATGTGGCATGTGATCTACTGTGTAGGCTTCATAAAATAAAATAAACAGATTGTTAATGGCCTACAAGCTGATCTGGGGGGCGTTTCCCGTACAACTACGGAGGTTAGCTTTTTACTAATAGGATGCATCGTTCAACTAACCAACATGTAAGTTACGACTGTTTCCCAAAACTGTCGTACTTACATAGTACTGTAAGTTTGGACCATGATAGTTTCCAAACTTCAGTAGTCTGGACTAAGGTGGTTAATGACGTTTAGCAGCACGTGAACGGGCACCTGCACATACTTCTGTGGCGCATTGCGTTAAGGCCGGCAGATGACAGCCGCCGTTGCACAGCAGTTACCAGTCCCCTGTCCAAGAGCTCGAATCTGGGTTAAGACGTTGACAACAATATTGACATCGTTGTTTACCTAAGTTTATCTTTTGTGCAGATCATATTATCAAAATCAGAATCAGCCTTCTTGGCTTGGTTTGCGTAAACTAACAAGGATCCCCCCCCCCCCCTACATATTCTCAGCTGACTCGTCAAAAAGTGCACACCTCCTTATTATTATCTGCAGGTGTGTGACTTTTACTTACATGCACATGGCTGCAAATTGACTTTTAATTACAAGGATACAAGGATACAAGGAAGTTTATTGTCACATGCATATAGTCACTGGAAGTAAGAAATGCAGTGAAATTATGTTTATGTATTTTCTGCCTTGGGCATTTTAAAATATGAATGTATGTTTTATATGTCTAAATATATTTATAATTATTAATTTACAAACAAATAACTGGCGTCTTTGACATGAAGATCCCTGGAACAATGCTTCTACTAGCATTCTACCACAGGTCGAGAGGTATAGTTGTAACTACACAACTTTACAATAGTGGTTGCGAACGTTCGTTGCTACTATGGTTTTGGGAAACACTAACGTAGTGTAACGATGCAATGGACTATGTAAGTTCCAAATATGAATGTAATTCTGCGGCATAAAGCAGATGTATTTGTTTATTGTACAGAAAAATAAAAATGACATGTCAAGCAGTCAATTGACTAAAAACGTCGCAGAAACCTACCCAAGGCTACAGATTAATTCTGAACAGTTATTTCTCTACTGGCTCAATTATCACACCACTGTTTTGATTTGCGTAGTTGCGTTAACCCAACACTGACAATAATGTAGACAGCAAATTTCGATTTCCGTTACCACCGTGTAGTCAAGCCTTAAGCCATACCCAAGTAGCCTAAATCGAGGTAAATCGAGCTTTTTCAGAAGGGGCGGCAGGCAGAGCGATGTACAGTGGCAGAGCGACGCACAGTGGCTGAAAGTGGTACTAAAGCTTCACGCAGCTTCACGCCTTGTAATGCGCGACTGAAGTGGTCATTTGAAAGCGATGCCCACTGTATGTGTGTGTATGTGTGTGTGTGTGTAGGTGAGCCCTAATGTCAGCAGTAGTGATGCGGTGATCCTGAGCTGTGTGTGTGTGTGTGTAGGTGAGCCCTGATGTCAGCAGTAGTGATGCGGTGATCCTAAGCTGTGTGTATGTGTGTGTGTGTGTGTAGGTGAGCCCTAATGTCAGCAGTAGTGATGCGGTGACCCTGAGCTGTGTGTGTGTGTGTGTGTGTGTGTGTGTAGGTGAGCCCTAATGTCAGCAGTAGTGATGCGGTGACCCTGAGCTGTGTGTGTGTGTGTGTGTGTGTGTGTGTGTGTGTGTAGGTGAGCCCTAATGTCAGCAGTAGTGATGCGGTGACCCTGAGCTACATCTCTCTGATCGGCAGCAGCATCTCCCTCATTTTCCTGCTCCTCACCGTCCTCATGCTCATCATACACAGGTGTGTCTGTGTGTGTGTGTGTGTGTGTGTGTGTGTATGTGTTTGAGAGTGTGTGTGTGTGTTTTCTGTGAGTGGGTGAAAGTATCTCTGAGCATTCCCACCTGCTTGTTTAACCCAAGCAGTATGTGAGTCTTGCCCCTGTCTGCACATCCCTCATCTCTCTCATCTCTCATCCCTCATCTCTCTCTCATCCCTCTCATCTCTCTCATCCCTCATCTCTCTCATCTCTCATCCCTCATCTCTCTCTCATCCCTCATCTCTCTCTCTCATCCCTCTCATCTCTCTCATCCCTCATCTCTCTCATCTCTCATCCCTCATCTCTCTCATCCCTCATCTCTCTCTCATCCCTCATCTCTCTCTCTCATCCCTCTCATCTCTCTCATCCCTCATCTCTCTCTCATCTCTCTCATCCCTCATCTCTCTCTCATCCCTTCTCTCTCATCTCTCATCCCTCATCTCTCTCATCTCTCTCTCTCATCCCTCATCTCTCTCTCTCTCTCTCATCCCTCATCTCTCTCTCTCATCCCTCATCCCTCATCTCTCTCTCTCATCCCTCATCTCTCTCTCTCTCATCCCTCTCATCTCTCTCATCCCTCATCTCTCATCCCTCATCTCTCTCTCTCTCTCATCTCTCATCCCTCATCTCTCTCTCATCCCTCTCATCTCTCTCATCCCTCATCTCTCTCTCTCATCTCTCATCCCTCTCATCTCTCATCCCTCATCTCTCTCTCTCTCTCATCTCTCATCCCTCATCTCTCTCTCATCCCTCTCATCTCTCTCATCCCTCATCTCTCATCTCTCATCTCTCATCCCTCATCTCTCTCTCTCTCATCCCTCTCATCTCTCTCTCATCCCTCATCTCTTTCATCTCTCTCATCCCTTCTCTCTCATCTCTCTCATCTCTCATCTCTCTCTCTCTCTCATCTCTCTCTCTCTCTCATCCCTTCTCTCTCATCTCTCTCATCCCTCTCATCTCTCATCCCTCTCATCTCTCTCTCATCCCTCATCTCTTTCATCTCTCTCATCCCTTCTCTCTCATCTCTCTCATCTCTCATCTCTCTCTCTCTCTCATCTCTCTCTCTCTCTCATCCCTCTCATCTCTCTCATCCCTCATCTCTCTCATCCCTCATCTCTCTCTCTCTCATCCCTCTCATCTCTCTCATCTCTCTCTCATCCCTCTCATCTCTCATCCCTCATCTCTCTCTCTCTCATCCCTCTCATCTCTCATCCCTCATCTCTCTCATCCCTCTCATCTCTCATCCCTCATCTCTCTCTCTCTCTCATCCCTCATCTCTCTCTCTCTCATCCCTCTCATCTCTCTCTCTCTCTCATCCCTCTCATCTCTCTCTCATCCCTCTCATCTCTCTCATCTCTCTCTCTCATCTCTCTCATCTCTCATCCCTCTCATCTCTCACTCTCATCTCTCTTCTCTCATCTCCCCCATCTCTCATCTCTCTCTCTCATCTATCTCATCTCTTTCATCTCTCTCTCAGGCAGGCCAGCTCAGACGTGTCTATGAAGATCCATATGAATTTGGCTTTAGCTCTGATTCTGTTGAATGCCCATTTCCTGTCCAGCCCCTGGGCGGCCTCTCTGGCGCCCCCTGGTGGTTGTGTCTATGTGGCCGTCATGCTGCACTACAGCCTTCTGGCCACCTTCAGTTGGACGGCCATCGAGGGCTTCCACCTGTACCTGCTGCTGGTGCGCGTCTTTAACATCTACGTCAGGAGATACCTGCTCAAGCTGGGCCTGCTGGGCTGGGGTAGGTGTGTGAGAGAGAGAGAGAGGTGATAGCTGGAATAGGCTCTCTCCTAGCAAAGAAATGCACATTTGTGTCGGAAGGTCCTGTTTGAGTTTGAGGTGTGGGGGGGGGGGGGGGGGGGGGGTTGTCTCACCTGGCGAAAATGTGTGTATTCCTTTTCCAATTTTACTATTTTTCTTTTTCTTATTCGTTTTAACAAATATTTATCTGATGTGTGAAGCTGCTCTTGGCCTGTGTCTGCTGGCTACTGTCATGGAAATAAGCTGTCATTGATTCAGTGGATTATGGTATGTGGCTCCCAGCATGTGGCTCCCATCTAAAAACAGTTTTTAATTTAGGTAGGCTACAACAGCAATACAAAGTGTGGTGTGTGAGCGTGTGAACGAATTGAAATGTCTGTGCCTCATGCATTGAGGGCCCTGTTTATGCCTATCTATAACTTCATATAGCCAATCTATACAAAATATCAGAAAATGGATCTGCATTAGGCTTATAGCCTAGCAGATAATAAGACTAACAAATTAATTAAGTAAGAAAACTGTGTGTGTCTTTCTTTCCTCCGATTGGAATTAATGAAACTACTGTGCAATGTGGAAAGGGAAAAAAGTGTGAGATTTCACCAAATTTGGTTTTACTCATTTTGAGTAGGCCTAAACTGTTCACCAAATTTGGTTTTACTCATTTTAGCCCAAACTGTTCGCCGAAGGCCATCATCTCTGGCCCCAGCTTGATAAAAAAAAGTAGGCTCTGATTTAGCCTGGTCTACTGTATGACTTCAACGAGTATCGTTCTGTAACTTACAGTATCAGTCACACTGCCGCTTGGAACAATAAGTAAGCATTTCACGCAGCTGTGTGAATCATGGAAAGCGTGAATGAAGTGGGCACTTGAAAATAGGACCCACTGTAATATGCATACTTAGCATTTTGTGAAACTACATTGAAAAACTCTAAAATTTACAGTTATCTAGGCGATATTGTTAACGTTTATTTTGTATTTGGCCTTATCATGTATTACAAAAGCCCAAAATTGGAGACCTTGTAGACATTTGCTTCAATTTCAAAACTGGCTTACTCTGGAACGGCTAATTGTATAAGGGAATGCTTTACACCTTAGTGTTATGATATACGGTACTGTATTGTACTTTCTTGAATGAAAAGTTTGTGAGATTCAACCACGACAAATGAGTGTGGAGATGTCCGCCTGTCTGCCTCATAGGTCTAAATAACAGTGTGTCATATAGTTTTCCGTGAAGGTGTCGTGGGCTGGATTAAAATAGCTATAGGGGCCACTTCAAAAGAGAACTATTCGCGTGAGAATATTAGTCTGTGAAGATACAACGCAGATCCACAGATCTCACTAGATTTACGTATATTCATGCATTCATCCTGAAATAAGCTAGCAGTGGCACATGAAAGCATAGCGACAGTTTCTTAATGGCAAAGAGTGAAGCACTGTCCCAGTGACTATAAGCTATGCTGTGGGCGGCGGCTCATTGGTAGTTGTTGTAGATAACTTCAAATCAGCGTGATTTACCCTTATAGGCTGGTAACGTTACATGATCCCTACATACACTTTCTCATTTTTAACCGTCAATAAGTATGAAAATTAGACCGGCTGTTTTATTTGTGGTATGCTACACTGTAGCTCTATTTACCCGCCACAGTGGCTGGTAAGTTGACCAAATTCACGCGCCAGCGCACAAAACTACCCGCATTTGGAGGGGGGTGGGTGGCTAATATCCATCCCTGATGTGTGTCCGTCCATATTCAGTTGTCTTTTGTCTACTCCTGCCAGGTGTTCCTACAGTTGTTGTGAGTTTAGTCCTGATCATCGACAGAAGTGTATATGGCCTTGTGACCGTCATACCCCCTGGAAACAACACCGATACCACACTACAAATGTGAGTTAACAACACCGATACCACACTACAAATGTGAGTTAACAACACCGATACCACTAACAACACCAATACCACACTACAAATGTGAGTTAACAACACCGATACCACTAACAACACCAATACCACACTACAAATGTGAGTTAACAACACCGATACCACTAACAACACTAATAACACACTACAAATGTGAATTGACACCACTAATAACCATACGCGTAGATTACGGGGGGACATGTCCCCACCACTATTTATAATTAGAATTTTGTCCCCACCACTTCTAAAAATGTGCAAACCAATTGCGACCGAAAAAATCCCCACATACCGAAATCATCGAGTCTAAACCATGCGATAGGCGCGCACAATGACATCCTCACAGCATGCACACCTGCCTGGATATGTGTGGAGTAGTGTTGCGCGGGTTAAGGTTTTTTAACATCCACACCCACTAGGGATGGGCATGATTAATCGACGATCGACAATTGATCATTAAAAATTTCGTTGATGACGTTAATTTGTTGTCGATTAAACTAATGCAGGTTGCGTTGCGGGGTGTGGGTCTTGAAGCAATGGAATTAATTTCACTGTGTGGCAGCAATTAAACATTTTACCACAGGGGGCAATAGTTGACGCAATACTAGTTACCTGCGATTTCAAAAGTAGGCCTAATCATGAAGAGGTCATGGCGTAGTGTGGCGTGGGACCATTTTGATTTAAAAAAATGAATTAGTTCACTGCAAACGCTGCGATGCCGTGTATAAGTACAGCACGGCCAGTACTCAAATGATGTTCCACTTAAACAAAGTGCATCCGACCCTGGTCAATGTCGGTGACAGTGCGTCTCAACCTAGCATCACCTCTGCGTTTTCATGCAGGAGCTGCGATGCACGGCGAGCAGAGAAAATGACAAAAGGGATCTGCAAGTTAATTGAAATGAATATGCTGCCCTTAAGTATTGTTGAGGTCAAGGTTTTCGAGACCTGATACATTTATTGGAACCAGCATATCACATTCAGTCACGACGAACCATCACCAGACTAGTAAAAAATCGCTACGAAGAACGGAAGCAGGAGCTGTTAAAAGAATTGAGCACAGCTGAGAGAGTTACTCTTACGACAGACTGCTGGACCGCTTTAACAGCTGAGAGAGTTACAGACTGCTGGACCGCTTTAACAGCTGAGAGAGTTGCTCTTACGACAGACTGCTGGACAGCAGCTTTAACAGCTGAGAGAGTTACTCTTACGACAGACTGCTGGACAGCAGCTTTAACAGCTGAGAGAGTTACAGACTGCTGGACCGCTTTAACAGCTGAGAGAGTTACTCTTACGACAGACTGCTGGACCGCTTTAACAGCTGAGAGAGTTACTCTTACGACAGACTGCAGCTTTAACAGCTGAGAGAGTTACTCTTACGACAGACTGCTGGACCGCTTTAACAGCTGAGAGAGTTGCTCTTACGACAGACTGCTGGACAGCAGCTTTAACAGCTGAGAGAGTTGCTCTTACGACAGACTGCTGGACAGCAGCTTTAACAGCTGAGAGAGTTACTCTTACGACAGACTGCTGGACAGCAGCTGTAACAGCTGAGAGAGTTACAGACTGCTGGACAGCAGCTTTAACAGCTGAGAGAGTTACAGACTGCTGGACAGCAGCTTTAACAGCTGAGAGAGTTACAGACTGCTGGACCGCTTTAACAGCTGAGAGAGTTACAGACTGCTGGACAGCAGCTTTAACAGCTGAGAGAGTTACTCTTACGACAGACTGCTGGACAGCAGCTTTAACAGCTGAGAGAGTTGCTCTTACGACAGACTGCTGGACAGCAGCTTTAACAGCTGAGAGTTACTCTTACGACAGACTGCAGCTTTAACAGCTGAGAGAGTTACTCTTACGACAGACTGCTGGACAGCAGCTTTAACAGCTGAGAGAGTTGCTCTTACGACAGACTGCTGGACAGCAGCTTTAACAGCTGAGAGAGTTACTCTTACGACAGACTGCTGGACCGCTTTAACAGCTGAGAGAGTTACTCTTACGACAGACTGCAGCTTTAACAGCTGAGAGAGTTACTCTTACGACAGACTGCTGGACAGCAGCTTTAACAGCTGAGAGAGTTACAGACTGCTGGACAGCAGCTTTAACAGCTGAGAGAGTTACAGACTGCTGGACCGCTTTAACAGCTGAGAGAGTTACAGACTGCTGGACAGCAGCTTTAACAGCTGAGAGAGTTGCTCTTACGACAGACTGCTGGACAGCAGCTTTAACAGCTGAGAGAGTTACTCTTACGACAGACTGCTGGACCGCTTTAACAGCTGAGAGAGTTACTCTTACGACAGACTGCAGCTTTAACAGCTGAGAGAGTTACTCTTACGACAGACTGCTGGACCGCTTTAACAGCTGAGAGAGTTGCTCTTACGACAGACTGCTGGACAGCAGCTTTAACAGCTGAGAGAGTTGCTCTTACGACAGACTGCTGGACAGCAGCTTTAACAGCTGAGAGAGTTACTCTTACGACAGACTGCTGGACCGCTTTAACAGCTGAGAGAGTTACTCTTACGACAGACTGCAGCTTTAACAGCTGAGAGAGTTACAGACTGCTGGACAGCAGCTTTAACAGCTGAGAGAGTTGCTCTTACGACAGACTGCTGGACAGCAGCTTTAACAGCTGAGAGAGTTACTCTTACGACAGACTGCTGGACAGCAGCTTTAACAGCTGAGAGAGTTGCTCTTACGACAGACTGCTGGACAGCAGCTTTAACAGCTGAGAGAGTTGCTCTTACGACAGACTGCTGGACCGCTTTAACAGCTGAGAGAGTTGCTCTTACGACAGACTGCTGGACAGCAGCTTTAACAGCTGAGAGAGTTACTCTTACGACAGACTGCTGGACAGCAGCTTTAACAGCTGAGAGAGTTACTCTTACGACAGACTGCTGGACAGCAGCTTTAACAGCTGAGAGTTGCTCTTACGACAGACTGCTGGACAGCAGCTTTAACAGCTGAGAGAGTTACAGACTGCTGGACAGCAGCTTTAACAGCTGAGAGAGTTGCTCTTACGACAGACTGCTGGACAGCAGCTTTAACAGCTGAGAGAGTTACTCTTACGACAGACTGCTGGACAGCAGCTTTAACAGCTGAGAGAGTTACTCTTACGACAGACTGCTGGACAGCAGCTTTAACAGCTGAGAGAGTTGCTCTTACGACAGACTGCTGGACAGCAGCTTTAACAGCTGAGAGAGTTACTCTTACGACAGACTGCTGGACAGCAGCTTTAACAGCTGAGAGAGTTACAGACTGCTGGACAGCAGCTTTAACAGCTGAGAGAGTTGCAGACTGCTGGACAGCAGCTTTAACAGCTGAGAGAGTTACAGACTGCTGGACCGCTTTAACAGCTGAGAGAGTTGCTCTTACGACAGACTGCTGGACAGCAGCTTTAACAGCTGAGAGAGTTGCAGACTGCTGGACAGCAGCTTTAACAGCTGAGAGAGTTGCAGACTGCTGGACAGCAGCTTTAACAGCTGAGAGAGTTGCAGACTGCTGGACAGCAGCTTTAACAGCTGAGAGAGTTGCTCTTACGACAGACTGCTGGACAGCAGCTTTAACAGCTGAGAGAGTTGCTCTTACGACAGACTGCTGGACAGCAGCTTTAACAGCTGAGAGAGTTGCAGACTGCTGGACAGCAGCTTTAACAGCTGAGAGAGTTGCTCTTACGACAGACTGCTGGACAGCAGCTTTAACAGCTGAGAGAGTTGCAGACTGCTGGACAGCAGCTTTAACAGCTGAGAGCTACATCACCATCACTTGCCATTACATCAGTGATGACCAGATGAACTCAGCGGTCCTGCTCACAGAAAGTCTGCCAGGCCGGCATACAGCTGACCACCTCGCTGAGAAATTGAAAGGAGCTGTTGAGCAGTGGGGACTTGAAGACCGAGTT
The DNA here is from genome assembly GCF_018492685.1 of Alosa sapidissima. Lineage (NCBI taxonomy): Eukaryota > Metazoa > Chordata > Actinopteri > Clupeiformes > Clupeidae > Alosa > Alosa sapidissima. Next base: position 32,115,328 of record NC_055976.1, on the reverse strand, counting down.
ATTGCATGCGTTCATGACAACGCCGCCAATATTGTTGCTGCCAACAGTCCCAACAGAGTGCTCTGGATTTCCGTTGCCTGCTTTGCACACACCCTCCAGTTGGCCATAAATGATGGATTTGCCCTGTATATGTATCGGGTAATATCAGCGGCTAGTAAACTCGTTAGCCACTTTAATCACAGCACCGCAGCAACCAAAGCACTCCAAAAGAAACAGGAGCAAATGGGCCTCGCAACTCACCGGCTTATCCAGTCGTGTAAAACACGGTGGAACTTGTGTGAGATGTTTGATCGGCTGGTGGAGCAGCGGTGGGCTGTTGCTGCTGTGCTGTCGGACCGAACCGTGACCAAGCTTCAAGATGCCAGGATCCTGGAGTTAAAGGATGAGTACTGGCAGCTCATGGAGGACACACAGCCTGTGCTATCAGCACTTAAATGTGCCACCGCCATTATGTCTGCAGAGAAAGACGTCTCCATCTCGAACACTTATCCCATCACCTTCGGCCTCATCAATATCCACCTCATACGCAGTGAAGGAGACGGGCCCAGACTCATCGAATTCAAGACAAATCAAATCAGACCTCATCAAGCGAATGAATGTAAGCCAAACGTTTTATCTTAGTTTACATGATATACCTAATTACATGCATAGTTGCTTATTATCTGCGTTGTGTTACCTATTTATATACAGCATTTTGTCTGATTATTGATTCCCCCATATATACAGTCTGATGAGTTTGTGTCATTCGTCCCCATGATCTCATCAATGCTGGACCCTCGTCACAAGCACCTGGGCTTTCTTACACCAACACAGAGACTGGCTGCTAATGCGAAACTAATTGAACTGGGAGACACAGTGGAGACCGGTAGGGCGGCTATCCCACAGGCTGGGGGAGACGAGGCTGCGTTTTCTGACACGGACGAGGGGAGCGCAAACACTGAAGTCGCGGCCTCCCAGTCCTCTGCTATGGCACGACTCCTTGGGGAGCACTATACCACTCAATGTGAGGCTGGCATCAAAGCAGAACTAGATAACTTTCTGAGGGAGACTCCCCCACCCCTGGATTGCGCCCCGACAGACTGGTGGAAAGTGAACGGAATAAGGTTCCCCGAGCTGGCCAAGTTAGCGCGGAGGTACCTGTGCATCCCGGCTACGTCCGTCCTCTCAGAGCGGGTGTTTTCAGCGGCTGGACTGACGGTCACCAGGTTGCGGTCGCGTCTGACCCCAGATCATGTCAACATGCTTATCTTTCTCAACAAAAATAAGTAAAGTGATCCTGAAGTTGTATGTGAGTTAACCTACTAGTTATTTTTTTAGGCTTAGTTTGTTAAGTAGCCTAATTAATTGTTATGAAGGCTAATCTCTCACCCTCTCCATTCTCGACTCCGTAGCCTACCTTGGATAGTTTTCAGTTAGATTTTGAAAAAAACCTGTCAGATCTAAGTATTATTATGTTTTTGGTTAACTTATTGTTTAACATTATTCTTTATTATTCTTTATTATTTTCGAACAAACGAGGGTCTCTTTACGAAAGCCGGCTCGCAGCTGCAGGTTCCGCACATTAGAGCACAGCAGTGCATTATCTTCAAGTTCAACCGAACGTCCAGTTTAACTGCCACAAGATGTTCTTGTATTAAAGATGTCGTTGAGAAAAAACACGCTGTATTTTTGTATTTTTTTATTGCATTTTGAATTTATAAAAAGTTAAATAAATAATGCATTTTAATATAAAAATATTAATGATTAATCGATAGTCGATCGTTAATTCTCCCGACAATCGACGAAGAAAATTTTATCGAATGCCCATCCCTAGCACCCACCCACTCGGAGAGTCGATCCGCACCCACCCGACCCTCCAGTCATTTAATGCCTGCTAGAGTTGACTGTAGCTTGGAATGCAATCGGTTGCCATAATAGGCTATCCTAAAATCCAGCGATAAAACAAAGCATGAACTCATGAGCGTCGGTCTGCCCTATATGTATATCCTCTGATTATAAAATCATGTAGGCCTATTGAACAATTTAAACACATTGTGAACCCCAAAGTTGGAGACATGCATATAGACATTGCTGCAAATTGAAAACCGGATTACTCTGGACTTTAAACTTTAATTAAAACTTTACCCATACACAAAAGAAATATATTTGAAATATATTTTCAGAATATATTTTGAAATATATTTTTGGAATATATGCAAATATTCGAAATTGGCCCAATAAATATATTTTAGTTAAATATATGTAAATATATTTTTTATTTTTTTGAAAATATATTTTAGTTTATATGTCAATATATTTACTAACAACATATTTTTTTTTTACTTTTGCAAATTGTTTCATTTGAAATATATTTTGCAATTTAAAAAGTTAACATTTTCACAAACAAACATTTTCAATTTATTTTTTACATTTTTATTTATTTCATTTTAAATCTGAGTTCAGCTATGTTTGAGTTGACAGCTGTCAAACTTCTGTGGAAACTTCTTCAACACTGCGTCTGTGGGTAGAAGGATAGACACTTTGTTTAGGTTTAGCTATTAGATGTGATCAGCATTTCCCAAAAGCATAGTTAGCAACTGCATTTGTTTCCTAGATACAGTATATCTAATAAACTGGCAACTGAGTGTGTAAATGTGTTTACATCACATTTCACATTATAACATTATCACCACCTGACTGAATGTTAAGTAAATCAATTGGCATCTCACCAAAAATAACACTGATGGTGTTTTGAGTCCAGTGCTTCCCGCTGCTGGTCAGTCTCATCCCTTCTGGATTTTCCACCTAAGACAAAGTATTAAGAATATTTCTGGGATTTAATTAGGGTTGTTTTTGGTGTAGTTTGTTCACTCAGACTAATACTGCACTAAACAGCATATGATAAAGGTCTCCCCCCCCCTTCTTCTTTTGAGATAAATACATTTTATTTTTTTAATGCCTATATGAACAAAGGAAACAATACCTTTGAGGTTACTTTGAAAGAGGACATCCATTGGAAACACCCCTTGCAGAAGGGTCCGGACCATAGCTGTTGCAGTTGACGCATGGACTGCTGTCTTCCAGGCATTTTTGTTGCATAGCACATGCTTCCCAATTTTAACCTACGTGGAAATAAACACTATCAACTCAGTCAAAATTAATAAATTGGCCATGGCTGTTAAGGACCGTAATAAAGTTACATTTAAATGTTAAATGTTCATTTTCGTTAAGTGCACTTAGTTGGTGTTCGATATGAGACGACACTATTATGTTGAAATTCACACACCTTACAAGCAAGCACACAGTGCACGGCATGAAAGTGTACTGACAGAAGGACGCCATCTGAGACGGTGATTTTTTGCTTCATTATTATTATGTGCATATTGTTTTGTGTATGTACACTCACCAGCCACTTTAGAAGGTACACCTAGCAAAAATAAATGCCGTGTAATACACCAGTCCTGCAATATATCCCTTTCATTGACTGAAATGGGGTGGTCAAAGTCATATAAATGTGTCAGTGGGCAATTCCAAACACAAAACTGTCACATCCATAACGGCAACTAAATACCATGGCATTGTGTTGGTATTACGGATGTGATAGTTTTGCGCGGAATTGCCCCAGTACAATCCAACAGCACCACAAGCGCCACATTGCAGCCATGTACATAAATATACAAATATACAGCACAATATACATACACACATATCCTCTACCCACCCCCCACCCTCCCCAGTCCCCATGCATCCTCATAACCTATCCGTACAAGTTTATATTTGGAGTAAAGTAAACCTACATCTTGCCGCCCTCAATCAAAAAGAGAAAAATAGAGTATACCCCACATACATACAAAAAAAAGAAGAATGTACATAAAAAGAGGCATACATAAAAATAAATAAATAAAAAGTAACACAAATAATAATAATTAAATACAGGTAAGTCATTTAGTTGTACACAAGGCAGCCCTACTCCTCTTCCCAGTCTACTGCAGAAACCTCATCAAAATAATCCATGAAAGCCCCCCAGGTGGAATAGAATTCTCCCACGTTTCCTCTGAGAGAGTATTTTATCCTTTCTAACTTTAAATGATACATGATGTCTTTAAGCCATCAAGCCAAAATGGAGATTTTGGGCCTTTCCAGTTCAACAGGATAAGGCGTCGGGCTAATAAGGTTGCAAATCTCACCACTGTTTGGGATCTTCCTGACCACAGGAAGTGGGAGTCATCAGGTTCGGTCCCAAATATGGCCGTGACTGGATGTATTTCAATAGCAATGCCTAAAGCGTCCCTGAGTGATGTAAATACCGCCTCCCAGAATGTTTGCAAGCAAGGGCAGGCCCAGTACATGTGTATCAAGCTAGCTGGAGCACTTTTCGCATAAAGGGTCTATAGAGGGGAAGAGTCTTGCCAGTTTCACCTTGGAGTAATGCAATCTGTGAACAATTTTAAATTGTAGCAAGCTGTGTCTGGAGCATGATGAAGATACATGCACCAGTCTCAAAATGTTGCTCCATTCATCCTCTGAAAAGCTGAAACCCAGGTCTTCTTCCCAAGATGATCTTATGTTAGCTACTGTCTGTGGGTTTATGTTGCTTATGAAGGTGTAAATGAGGGAGATGGCGCCTCTATGTGGTATTGTTATGGCTAGTAGTTCATCCAGCGGTGTTGGGGGGGCCAAATGGGGAAAAGCCTGATAATTATGTTGAACAAAATGTCTTATCTGAAGATAACGAAAATCAGAGTTCTTGAGGTTAAATTTTTTTGAGAGCTCACTGAAAGAGGCAAATACCCCATCTACGTAAAGGTCTTGTATGTAGTGTATGCCATTTGAATGCCAGGCTCTGAACGCTAAGTCAAGCTTTGAGGGTGTAAACAAATGATTATGTAGTAGTGGTGCCCTGAATGAGATGCCATGTAAATTAAAATGTTTTCTAAACTGTCCCCAAATCCTGAGAGTGTGAGTGAGAACTGGATTGTTAATCTTAATCTTTGTAGACTTCAACTGAGCGGAGGCAAGGGAGAAGTGTAGCTTAATAATGAGTTGTGGTTAACAATATTAATATTATTATATAATAATTTACTTGATATGTATGGACATCAATTAATCCAAAATGAATTGTAAAAGAACCATTAAATAACATTAATCTAAAAACACGTTGCTGACTTGGCTGCCTTATCTGACTCAGGTATGTCCTGTGCCTGCAAAAATCTGCATAAATGTTGGTCTTTTGGGGATTGAAAAGTAGTCCAGATTAGTTTCAAAAGAATACTCTATCAAAATCAAGTTTGACCACCTCCAAAGTGGGGAATGACAGAAAAAGTTTGATAACCACTGATATAGCTGATGTCATGTTGTAAAAAAGTTTTTCTTACATTTGTGGGGTGGTCCTTCCCAGACCAGACCAGAGAACTACAGTGTATAGCCATGTCAGCAGCAGTGCTGTTGATCGTAGGAAGCCCCCCCCCCCCCCCCCCCCCAAAAAAAAACAATTTGAAAAAAATATTCCTGAAATGGTGATTTCTGGTGGATTTTGTGAAAGAAATGGACAGATTGAGTTACAAATTATGACATAACTATCAACACAAGCATTTACAAAGCATGATTATTGCAGTACTTGAACAGGATTATTCATGTTTTTCTTTCACCTTTTTCATTTACATTATTAATAATTAGCCACTGTACAACAGTACACTGTAGGTCACTGTTCAAACTATTACTATTTAGAATATACAGTGCTGTGCATAAGTTAAGACATTTATTTATATAATATTATTAATTGATAATTAACATTAAAAATTGATGTCCTGTTTTTTAATTTAGGCATTAAGACAAAAGGCAAAGTATGTTTTTTATTCCTCCCTTTAGTCAATTTCAGCATGGGTGTCTTAACTTTTGCACAGCACTGTATAAACTATATAGACTTCTCTTTCATGTCATTATTGGTGCTGTGCAAGTCGAATTGAGTGCCTGTCACTTTAATGCCGTGACGGCTTGCTTGATTCTCACGGTTTTAAGCTAACTTAGTAGCGTTGTTGTGCATGGTGCATAAGAATATGTGGATGAAATTAATTGTTTCCCATGTCATTTGGTAAAATAAACGCTCAAAAACTCGAAGAAAAACTATCTTGGATTATAGCAGATAAGTGTCTTATATCTATAATTTTGGTGAGCTCTACAGGAATTACAAACTATCTCAGATGTAAATGGTATCCTATTACTCAAATTCAATTAAACCCACCAGTAGGCTAGCTAGACCTTAGTTTCACAGCCTAGGTATTAGCAACACGGCTTGAAAGCATTGCCTGTATCACAAACAAAAACGAAACAATGCGTGGATTTTATCTGGGAATAGGCTACTGAAGGTGGCGAGCTATCTCGCTGGCGTGTTTAATTTGGTTCCTGGGTTAACATAATGTAGGCTACGTTTTCTTGCACAAAATTGCGTCTGCTAATAAACTTAAAGGAACCGTATGTAAGATTGTGGCCAAAACTGGTACTGCAATCACTTTCAAATTACTGTAGAGCGGTGTATCCCCTCCCCCCTGACTGGCAGAGCTGGCAACCGGATCTGGATGCCGAAACACTACTGACTTCGTGATTAGTAAATAGGTGGAGGGTGGCGCATCCGGCCAAAACACAACATGACAACATCAACATCAGTTGAGGGCTGCAACTTCACATTTTAAATGACAATATCCTGGCCGGACTACTGTTGTCAGTGATATAAGTATTTGAAATGAACATGATTTCTTAATGTCTGGTGACATATCACTGAAAATACATTTCTTACATATGGTTCCTTTAAACATAAACACAAACTAGCGTGATCTCCTGTGGAATTCTGACTGCGCCTTCAACGTTAGCCTACTATTATTTGTTGACATGAAACCTGAACGAACGGCAGCTGTTCCTTACGGAGCCCCTAAGGGGACATGAGCCAAAAATTTCATTCAGACTTATGTGCACATTTATTTATTTGTGTGACATTTGTGTGTTTTTCATGATTGTGTTTCTATTTCTTTTCCCTGTTTGCTTTGATTGATAACTGAGGTGATTAAAATCAGAGAAAGGCTAAGTTTAAAATAAAAGTGTTTAAATTGAACTTTTTCCCTCTTCTGGTCCTTATCTGAAATAGATTTTTTTTTTAAATCAATAATTATCAATATCGACTGATATGAAATACTTATATCGTGATACAGTTTTCAGCCATATCGCCCACCCCTAGTATTTGCCATTAAAATGTGAAACAGGTGAATGTGCTATATTCTGCAGTATTGTACAGTAATAACAGCTTCCCTGAAAAGGCATAACATAAATATAACATAACAAACATTTATCTTAATAATCACTTTCCAAACATTCATGAACAGCAACAGTGTGTAGTGTATTTAACTGCTAAATGCAAATCTGCAAAAACTCATGTGTCAGTACATTACATAACAAGCATTGATGCTTAATAACAAATAAGTAAAACTGTCACATTTCTTATATCCATTACAATACACAGTCAAATTCTGTTCGGAATTCGGGGTATGTGCTGTAGGTGCATGGTAATTCAAGTACTGCTCCACAAGTGTGTGCAACAGGCCTGCGACATAAACCACACAATTTATTAAAAGTTACTTCAATTTTGTCTTTGCACAGCACAGTGGACCCTGTGCAGAAGCGCAAAAAGGTTTCTAGCTTCTTTTGGTCAATGCTTCTGACATATCGTAGTAGGTGGTTGAGGGCTGCCTGCTCCTGTGTACTTAAGCTTTCATTTGACGGTTTAATCATCTGTGCCACTTTCCTGTTGGTTGGTCTCTTAGACTCATAGAGTTCCATTAGGCGGCCTTTGGTTATGGGAGTTGGCAAAGCAGTGTGAATACTGGACTGGAAACAATCATAAATTTCGGCTCTTGAAGAAGAGCTTTGTGTGCCATTGTTACAATGGTAGCCTTTAGGTTCTCTTTACAGGGCAGGCAGTGTGCGCCCATTCGTGAGAAGAGGTCGAGTAATTCCTCCTCATCACTCTCATCCATGCTGCCCTGCATTGCTTTTTCAATGGATAGTCTCTCAGTCACTGACAGGAATCTGGCAAAGGACGTCATCAAGAGTTCTTCATCCACTGAGCTGACTCCTTGGCAGCAGGCAAGAACAAAAGTTGGTGACAGTCTGATCGGCATGATGCCGTGGTCCAAGTATCCTTTCAACCAGACTCTACCAACTGCTTTCCATTCCTTCTCAGAATAGTCTGGTCGTAGTCTGGGAACTCTCTCTTCTTCCCCCTCACACTGTTCCAAGAAGTGTTCCCAGAAGGCGGAATACACCTCTCTTGACACACCATCGCTGTCCACAGCTTTCTCATTTATTAACTCCATTTTCAGATTAACATTCAGTACTCTTGGATCCATGAAGACATTAAGGACATCATGAACTATGTTTACTCGCCTTAATTCCACATACAGGACTTCTTTCTCAGACTGATCTGGTGATGCTGTAAGACTGTTTGATGATGCAGGTCCATCGTTAAATGTAGAATGCTGCTAGAACAAAAAACAATTAGATGAGATTATTGATTTATTAAATAAGTTAGATTACTGACAGAAAATTAATTACTGACTGACAATCCAGTTTATCATACAGCAAATACAACAATTTATCATATAGAAAAAATGATGATTATCACCAAGAGCAGGGGTCGGCAACCTTTTCTCTTGAAAGGGCCATTTTTTTGACCAGAAATAAAAATAAATTTGTCTGGGGCCGTATATATAGCGGAACCATTTAAAAGAAATCAGTTTAAACATCTTTATCAAATATATCGGAACCATTTAAAAGAAATCAGTTTAGACCTCTCTATCTTCATTAGCCTCAGGCATATGGCATACACGCCATACTCTGCATTGTACAGTATAATATTTTCACTAAATGTTAATGTGTTGGGACAGCTTGAAGCTTAACGACTATATGAAATTGTTAGAAATATTTTATGACTTCAATTTTTAGAGAAAGCCTACCATTTTTAGAGGTTGCCTACCCCTGACCAAGAGAGAAGAAATACTCTTTTCTGATTGGCAGGTAGGTGGCTATTAAGTAAGTGATAATGGCCGCCGAGGTGTCCTGTTAAACGGTATTAATGAACGAGGGGGAGGCAAAGCCTGACCCTGACGTAATGACTCAATCACTCAATAGGGACAATTAAAATGTTTCATCACTATTAGCAATAACTTTGTTCAACACTATACCTGCATACTGTTGAGGTCACAATGATTCCAAGGAAGGGTGGAGTCTTCATCACCAGCATCACCATCATCACCAGCACAAACACCTCCAAACTGTACTTCAAAGTCTTCGAGAGACGCATGGATGGCAAGGGCAATTGGGGAATCCACCTCATAACTGCACTGGTCTCCATGTTCATTTGACGCAAGCATTAAACAATCATTAGAAAGTGAAGGCAGGACTTCGATGTCACTAATCTCACAAGGGGCTGGTCTTGATTGCCTGGTTGGTTCTCCTGTCTGATGGTAATCAACCAAAAAAACAGAACAAACACAGAATTATTACCTAAGCTTACTTAAAGGAGAATTCTGGTGTGATATTGACCTAAAGTGTGTTGAAACATGATACCGAGTGTGAACGTATGTCTCATTGCTCATCTCGGCTCATCTAGCCGATGCTACCAACAGGTTTTCAAAGGGGGTGCCTCGGGCATCGGCCTACCCATGCAAATAAATCACTGTTTTACACCATTTACGAGGCTCAAAGTAGCTCCACACTTCATTGGTAGACTTCCGAGGGCCCTGACATTTAAAACGAGACATTGAGAAGTTGAACTTTGAAAAAGCACTGGTAGTTTATTTACAAGACGATTTATACAGACAGTACCTTCAGGAAGTTTACCGTTCGCCGCCATCTTGAATTTAGTCACGATAAGTCGAGCAACGAGTACGAATGAACAGGTATGATAAGGGATCAGTTGCTGCTACTGGAATCCATGCATTTCCACAGAATTATTTTTGTTTTATTTTATTTGCATGGCTAGGCCGATGCCCGAGGCACCCGCAATATCACACCGGAATTCTCCTTTAATGCATGATCTGATTTAAGCTTTCATAACACAACATTTGACTACCCATATCTCCCATATCTCCCAAGACTACCCATATCTCCCAAGACTACCCATATCTCCCATATCTCCCAAGACTACCCATATCTCCCATATCTCCCAAGACTACCCATATCTCCCAAGACTACCCATATCTCCCATATCTCCCATGCTACCCATATCTCAGGTTGGGTTAGTACAAATGTGGTAGGCTTATATGTACTGGAGCTTACGCTTTCATGAGTTTCCTGGACTGAGTCAGTAGGTGCTGCATCTGAATCAGAAGATTTCTTTGGGGATTCTCTTTTGTAGTTTCAGTCCTCTTGTGATGACGTCTCCTGGTTTTGTTCTGTAGAAATCAGCAGATCAGCAAATAATGGGCTTGTAGAACCATGACACACTCTTTCTAACCTCATTGTGAGTTGGCATTTACAGTAGTGGATAGATGGATGGGTGGATGTCCAGACAGCTTTGCATACACTGCCTACATGTACAATCACGGACAAAAATCTTGTCACCCTTTTAGACATTTTTGGGTTTTAAGCAAAATATACACATTTTTGGAGTTTTGATGAGAAAACAAACAAACTAGGACAATTTCAATAGCTCAAGACAACTGAAACAACAATTGGTTTCCCCAAATTCAACACAGAATATCACCAAAATGCTGTGAGAAGTAAATACTGTCAAAAGACTTGTCACCCTTGTCACCAAGTGTCTTTTGCACTGATAAAAGCACACTTTTCATTGTTAAAATGGGCCTGTTAGTTGAGCTACTGAAATGGTCCCAGTTTGTTTGTTTTCTCAACAAAACTCCAAGTGTGTGTGTATTTTGCTTAAAAAACAAAATGTTTAAAGGGGTAACAAGACTTTTGTCAGTGGCTGTAGTTATCTAATAGTACATAAACACATAAACACATACCCAGTACAGAGACATAAATCAAGTTTCCATTAAATTCCATGTCATCCAATTCCATGTCATCCATTTTGTGTTTAATGCTTGCCACAATATGCTTTTAAACAGAATGTGGTTGAAGAGAAATGTGCCTACCTTCACTGGCCTCTCATCGGTGGGCTCAAAGTCTGAGGATGCATCCGAGAGAATGATTGGGGTGTCTTTATCCCGGGAGCATGTGTAAACGCGCAGCGTTCGCAGCTTGGTCTTCTCATACAGCTGGCTTACGGTGCAATCAAGAGGTAGTGACTTCTGGCTGAAATCACGAATGTCAAAATCGAACTTCGCAATAGGTCCTTTGGCAGAGTGTCCATCTGGGAAGAATAAATCTTTATCTCTAGCAGCTCTGCCACGGTTACCGTTTTCTGCACAGACAGGTGCCGTGTTCCACCTCCACCTTTGGTTCGGACCTGGTGACACTCACCCTTCTGAACGTGAAGCCATCCCATTTCAACCCGCCGAGTGTCTTTCACGGCATATCTATTGCCGACAGGTCTACCTACAGCTGTGTCGCTGTTGGCGGAGGTTCTTCCTTCTATTTTTTCTCGAACCCTGTGCATCAGAGCCGACTTCACTGTCTCACTGTTGTTCGAAGAGCAAGTCGGCCTCCATATCTATCGATATATTGACCCAGCTCTTCATCCGCCATTAAAGCTATGACATTCACGTCGATCTGAAAAATGCATGGCCGTAAAGATTTTTAAAAATTAAGTCAGCACAGGCTAACATGAACTTCACACCAGGGAGAGCTTGCAAAAGTAGGCTCCAAGGAAATAACGTTAACAACACTAACGTTAACGTTGGGGCAAACGCATTTAATCTTCAATTTAACCTGAACATGTTATGATTTATGAACTAAAAAAACTCACCTGCAATTTTTTTCACGATTGCTTGAGACTGGCCATCCACCTTTTGGAGCGGTTTTGCCCTCCTGCCACTCAACAGCAAATAACCATCCATTTATCCAAATCGAATCCCCTGATGTTGGTTATAGGGGTGATGCTGTGCTTCCCCTTATCTGTGTCTTTAGTCCACTCAACCCAGGCATTACATTATTATATCAGATGAGGGTGACGGAAAAGTAACGTTATGATAACGAAAACAAGAAACCACAACAACACTGTCTCTAGTGGTTCGCGGTGGTTCTCTAGCTGTACTACAATCCCGCGCGTTCCCTCTTCTTGCCATCAGAACCACACAAAGCAGCGTTAACTTACATGCAAATAAACTAACCTAGAGCTAACAAACGACCGTTATGTGTGAGTTGTCAGTTGGAAGCAAGGATCCTAGAGCTCTAGAATCTTCAGTTTGAAGTTGGAGATCATAGCGACACATGATTGGCCCACAGTCAACAAGGACGAAGCACGCACAAATATTACTACGCTGGTTCATTTGCCACGGAGTTAAGCTTGCGCCGACCTATACTGTAAATAAAAAAGCGTTGGATGAGTTGTTCCAAGAAATGATGCGCCAGGGAGTGCTAAATCACAGTGGCATCCTGTATAATATGTATTGTATATAGAGGCTATTGTAAATGTATATATTGTATATACATGTACAATAAATGTATATATTGTATATGAAACACTTTTACAGAATTTAATAGTTATTTAATAGTGTGTGTATGCAGTGTGAGTTCTATCTATTGTTTAAGTGCACTTCACTGTTGGAGTGTCACTGTTATGCATCATAAATATTGTGCATATTTTCAATAATTAAACGACTTCAGGAAAGATTTTAAAAAAAAAAAAATCTATTTGCACTTATAGTGTATAGGTGCCACCTAATATGGCCTAATAGTCTGTCATTTTACATTGCAGTTAAATAGGCCTACAGTATTTATTATAGCTGTGTCATAATAGAGCTGATATACTGTTGTGTATAGGGGAAAAGGGAATTACTATAATCAAAATACATTTTCGACCATTTAGCAAGCTAAACATTTTATGACCATATATTTTGTCATATATTTTACATTACATGTTATACATGTAAATATATTTCACACTTAACATCATATATTTTTGCTATATTTCAGAATATATTTCAAAATGATAAATATAAGTGAACAACAATGCAAATATATTTCAATGTATTTGGAATATATGCCACATATATTTTTGACACTTTAAAATTAATTTCAATATATTTTTTTTCTGTATGGGAACATTAATTGCACCTTTGTGTTCGGTAAGGTCTGCTGTTTATTCTGATATATGGTGTGTCATGTGTTGAGGGAAAGTTTGCGAAGCCAAGATGAATGGGTAGGGAGACGGGCGCAGAAAATATGATTAAATAAAGTTCGGCTACTTTTCTCGCGAACCGTTTACCACAACAACTAACCACCAACATCGTTTAAAAGCTGAGAAAAGGCTCTTTCGTGTGATACATGTGATGTCTGTGATGAATAGGCTACTTCACAAGTAGTTCAGCAAATTTGGGTGGGACAGAAATACCTTTACAGAGCAGCAGATCAGGGCTGGCCATATCGACTCTGGTGTACATTGATTTAAATGCATCGCTTCACCCAACACGCGAACAAGAAAGAAAAGAAAAAAGAAACCAATGAGCTTATGTCGTGATTTCCGATAGGCCCAGGCCTAGAGAAAAGACAGCTATGGTAACCAAACAATTAGGATTTGCTTTGCATACTCTGCTGTTTGGTTGTTCCAAACTTTGAGACGATCCATACTCGCATTAACTGAATCTTATCAACCCGAACTGCGATGTTCCAAACAGATCGACAGGATGCAATGCCTAATAATCTCACTGCCTATGGCATAACTGCTAACAGTGCGCCTAGGCCTACTGTTAAACACCTGAAAAATATTAAGCTGCTGTTTTCTTTTCATGACGAGCACTAGGCCTACGCTTGAATGATTTATGACTGAATGGAAAGTTGCGTTTTTAAGCGCCAGAACTGCTTATCACGTCGTGTGACAAAGTTTACACCAATCATCATCTTCTAATGTATCCTTATGTTGAGATGTCCATTCTCTTTGCCCTAGGCTATCATTTGTGCGCGAAGCATGTTTCAATTAAGACAGTACACAAGCTATTTTTATTGTTGTAATATTGAAGGATTTCATGAATAAATTACGCACAGTGCGTACAGGATTACGGCTGGCGGCGCCACTGACCAAGGCCACAGTAGCCTGTGAACCTCTGATTTTCAAAGGGGAATCACGGCCAACGCAGGGGGCAACTCTTCTCTTCAATTTCCCTTCCAAATTACTTTTTATTGTCTGAAGACATCTATTGCAAGAATCTAACATTCTAAGCAACAGCAAAGCAAATGCAAGCTAACCAAAGTGCAGTCGGTTCTCCCGCCATGGTTTTGGAAATCACACACCTGCTGCATCTGAAGGCCCACGCATAATAAGGCCTACGACTATCACTCTACACGCCCCTGTTGCACGTCACATTAATAGCTGATCACCTCGTTTTCAGACACACGTTGCGGCAAAAAGACGTCTCCTCTTCCCGCAAATTTAGCGTGATCTCTGTGTGAAAAGGCCTTTTGTTGAAGCATATCCTACAGTGCAAATTCTTCTTGTTTTAGTGTTTAGTTAATAATAATGCATTGTCTCTACCTCAATATGAACTGCAAAGGATAGCCTAGGCTATAGGCACATTGTTTTTTTTTTGTCGGTTCGGGTAGTTAATCAGTGCATATTTTTGAGGGTCGAGTGGGTGCAGATCGACTCTCCTGACGGGTCGGGTGGGTGCGGATGTTAAAAAACCTTAACCTGCGCAACACTACTGTTGAGCATATTGTAATGCAGCGTTGAATGGATGAATAGCTTACATAAGGGTACCCTGCACTTTTTAAACCACACTCAAGCTTATGGTTATTGTCCCCACCACTTCTAAAAACAAACTGACGGCCTTGCTAATAACACACTATAAATGTGAGTTGACACCACTTACATTTTATATGTACAATGCAGAATATTTATACTCTTCTCTTCTATGTAATGTATCTGTGATCTAACTAACTTACAAGGGAAAATTGAAGTCAAATCTGGGTGCTTGTGTTTATTCATGATAAGAAAAATAATAAAATAAAACGGGGTCAGGTAAATATTTCCACCTTTACCTAAGATATATTAACATTTCCTGAAGAAAGACAGTATGACTTTGTTGTGAAATGGACCAAGCCAACCAATGCCACAGCCACAGCGTGTCTTGTGGCATCCCATGAATCTTAATATGAAAGATCTGTAGATCTCACACTTTACACTTAGTTTGAAACTCAAATTAGGGATAGGGATGAACCTGTCTGTGCTCTTTTCACCATGTTCTTTTAACTGTTTAAATTCATGTGTAGGTGAAAATGTGTAACACATACATAGGTCAAGTGAGGTAAGCCAAGGCCTATCTTGCTAAATACATAGGTCAAGTGAGGTAAGACAAGGCCTATCTTGCTAAATACATAGGTCAAGTGAGGTAAGACAAGGCCTATCTTGCTAAATACATAGGTCAAGTGAGGTAAGACAAGGCCTATCTTGCTAAATACATAGGTCAAGCCAGCAACATGGAGCTCGTATCAGCACCAGCATTACAGCACCTGCCAGCTGACTCCTCCCCCACCTATCTGCCATGGCTCACAGTGAGAGAGAAGTGGTCCATAGTGCTCTGTCATTTCTGAATAGTGCAACCACTAATGATTGTCCCGGTCCTGTTCCTTACCAGGAACCACTAATGACTAATGATTGATATCTGATCATTATGTTATTTTCTTGATATGTTTTTGTTGCTAGCTCCAGATTCTGTTCACCTGATGAGGTCAGGTTTCAGTGGATGCCTTGTGTTTCTTTGATGTTCTCTCCATGTGTGGTGTGATGTGCTCCCTCTCCATAACTGTTTTTAGATCAAAATCACACAAAATTCACAGGAAGAATAATAATAATAATAATAATAATAATAATAATAATAATAATAATAAATAATAATAATAAATAATAATAAATAATAATAAATAAATAATAATAATAATAATAATATAATAATAATAATAAAGCTTTATTTGTATAGCACCTTTCATACACAGAATGCAGCTCAAAGTGCTTTACATTTGAAGCATGTAACACAATAGTAGTCAGTCAGTCATTATCAATCACTTTTCTTTGCTGTTTATGATATGCTCAGCAACATATCAAAAATATAGAAAATGACGTCATAAGACTGGCAGCCTTAACCCTCTTACCCCCCACAAGCACGCCATATGGCAACTGTGGCAAGGAAAAACTCCCATATTCCAGGAAGAAACCTTGGAGACGTCTTCATTACCTGTCTAAAAAGGAAGTGAAAATTGCTGCCTTGGTGCGAGTTTTTAGGTCAGCATTTTGAGTTAGGAAGCAGGACCAGGTCGCAAAATGAAGTATGATGTGCCACATTGGACGTGTAGAGTAACGCATGGGAGCGATGCCCCTGATAGAGTAACGCATGATAGAGTAACGCATGATAGAGTAACGCACCCCTGATAGAGTAACGCCTGATAGAGTAACGCATGATAGAGTAACGCATGATAGAGTAACGCATGATAGAGTAACGCACCCCTGATAGAGTAACGCATGATAGAGTAACGCATGATAGAGTAACGCACCCCTGATAGAGTAACGCATGATAGAGTAACGCACCCCTGATAGAGTAACGCATGATAGAGTAACGCATGATAGAGTAACGCACCCCTGATAGAGTAACGCATGATAGAGTAACGCATGATAGAGTAACGCACCCCTGATAGAGTAACGCATGATAGAGTAACGCATGATAGAGTAACGCATGATAGAGTAACGCACCCCTGATAGAGTAACGCATGATAGAGTAACGCACCCCTGATAGAGTAACGCATGATAGAGTAACGCATGATAGAGTAACGCATGATAGAGTAACGCACCCCTGATAGAGTAACGCACGATAGAGTAACGCATGATAGAGTAACGCACCCCTGATAGAGTAACGCATGATAGAGTAACGCATGATAGAGTAACGCATGATAGAGTAACGCACCCCTGATAGAGTAACGCATGATAGAGTAACGCATGATAGAGTAACGCATGATAGAGTAACGCACCCCTGATAGAGTAACGCATGATAGAGTAACGCACCCCTGATAGAGTAACGCACCCCTGATAGAGTAACGCATGATAGAGTAACGCATGATAGAGTAACGCATGGTAGAGTAACGCACCCCTGATAGAGTAACGCATGATAGAGTAACGCATGATAGAGTAACGCACCCCTGATAGAGTAACGCATGATAGAGTAACGCATGATAGAGTAACGCACCCCTGATAGAGTAACGCACGCATGATAGAGTAACGCATGATAGAGTAACGCATGATAGAGTAACGCACCCCTGATAGAGTAACGCATGATAGAGTAACGCATGGGAGCGTTACTGAAAATGGCATTGTATTGTGGCCTTTGTATGTAAGGTAGAAAAACATTTGTATATTGAGCATGCCGTGTCCGAAGGAGAACGCGGTTATGGTATGGCTTAATGGTCTATTGAGAACGCGGTTATGGTCTATGGAGATCGCGGTTATGGTCTATGAAGAACGCGGTTATGGTATGGCTTAATGGTCTGTGGTGCAAAGCATAACGTCGGGGCAGTTGGGGGATTTCTTGTGTGTCTTGTGGGATTGCTTCCACTGTGCCTGTATGGTGGACTTACCTGTGGTATGCCTGTCTTCCGGGGTGCAGAGTTACAAACAGGGGTGTAGAAGGTGGTCAGGGGGCGCCCCCGTAAAGGAAGCGCTCATTTAGGCAGGGGGGCTTGGGAAGGCAGGGGGGCTTGGGTAGGCAGGGGGGCTTGGGAAGGCAGGGGGGCTTGGGTAGGCAGGGGGGCTTGGGAAGCGCTCATTTATTAACAAATATGTTTTTCTTCATTACTAGAGTCTTATTTAGTAGGTGTTATCAGTGTGTTCTTCTTTGTTATAAATGATGAATTCCTAATGTGTACATACTGAACTCATGATGAATTCATAAGGTACAAACAGTAAACAAATTCGTAATTCCTTATGTTTACATACTAAACACATGATGAATTCATAATGAGCTAAAGATTAGGTCAATGTTACTTTAGGTAAACTGCAATTGGCAATGCAATGTTATTCAGACTTCATCTTTTAGGCTTATTGTCCCAGCTGGTAGACAGACAGTACTGTGTGCAATGATGTGTTGTGTCTGTGACAAGTGAACCTTCTTGTGGTATCTACAGCTGAATTAGTTTACTGCTTGTACCTTATGAATTCATCATGAGTTCAGTATGTACAGTACACATTAGGAATTCATTATTTATAACAAAAGAAATGCACCGATAACACCTACTAAATAAGACTCTATTAATGGGGAAAGGGATATTTGTTAATCCTTAAGTAATGTTAAAAACATACTTAATAATGATGAATTAAGTGTTTGTTAATGCATAATTAAGTTTAGGTGTTTGCTTGTTTCCTAACAAAGTGGGCATTGCATGTTGTAAGTTAATTTTGCTAATGTCAGGCTTCTAGATGTTATGTGGCTAACAGTAGTTTATGCTGTGAAGTGTGCCAGGTTTATTTTTGCGCCATCATAACAGCATAGAATGCGAACCTCCAACTGTAGTATGCAGAGTAATCATACTAATGCTTGGAATGCTGCAACTGTAGTATGCAAAATAATCATACTGATGCTGTAGTATGATGTAGTATGCAGAGTAATCATACTAATGCTGTAGTATGATGTAGTATGCAGAGTAATCATACTAATGCTGTAGTATGCAGAGTGATCATACTAATGCTGTAGTATGCAGAGTGATCATACTAATGCTGAAGTATGATGTAGTATGCAGAGTGATCATACTAATGCTGTAGTATGCAGAGTAATCATACTAATGCTGTAGTATGCAGAGTGATCATACTAATGCTGTAGTATGATGTAGTATGCAGAGTAATCATACTAATGCTGTAGTATGCAGAGTGATCATACTAATGCTGTAGTATGCAGAGTGATCATACTAATGCTGAAGTATGATGTAGTATGCAGAGTGATCATACTAATGCTGTAGTATGCAGAGTAATCATACTAATGCTGTAGAATGTAGTATGCAGAGTAATCATATTAATGCTGTAGTATGCAGAGTAATAATGATGTAGTATGCAGAGTAATCATACTTATGATGTAGTATGCAGAGTAATCATACTAATGCTGTAGAATGTAGTATGCAGAGTAGTCATACTAATGCTGTAGTATGCAGAGTAATAATGCTGTAGTATGCAGAGTAATCATACTAATGATGTAGTATGCAGAGTAATCATACTAATGCTGTAGAATGTAGTATGCAGAGTAGTCATACTAATGATGTAGTATGCTGTAGTATGCAGAGTGATCATACTAATTCTGTAGTATGCAGAGTAATCATACTAATGCTGTAGTATGCAGTGTAATCATACTAATGCTGTAGAATGTAGTATGCAGAGTAATCATACTAATGCTGTAGTATGCAGAGTAATCATATTAATGCTGAAGTATGCAGAGTGATCATACTAATGCTGTAGTATGCAGAGTGATCATACTAATGCTGTAGTATGCAGAGTAATCATGCTAATGCTGTAGTATGATGTAGTATGCAGAGTAATCATACTAATGCTGTAGAATGTAGTATGCAGAGTAATCATACTAATGCTGTAGTATGCAGAGTAATCATATTAATGCTGTAGTATGATTTAGTATGCAGAGTAATCATACTAATGCTGTAGTACTGTATGCAGAGTAATCATACTAATGCTGTAGTATGATGTAGTATGCAGAGTAATCATACTAATGATGTAGTATGCAGAGTAATCATACTAATGCTTGGAATGCTGCAAGCTTATCTACTATGATTACATGTCTGCCATGTTTTTGTCTCACTTCAGAGTTGTGTATCTGCTGTCAGATATGTCATACATCCCACTGGTTTTAGCTTGTTTAGTTTGGATGCACACAGTCCCAGTAACATTAGAAATGTGATGCATATGCATTTGGGTTTAACAGCACAGAACGGGCAGAAATACGAGAGATAACGTGATAATGTAAAATCTTGCTAGGACAGTCGACACTCATGAGGTAACGTGATAATGTAAAATCTTGCTAGGACAGTCGACACTCATGAGATAACTTGAATGTAAAATCTTGCTAGGACAGTCGACACTCATGAGGTAACGTGATAATGTAAAATCTTGCTAGGACAGTCGACACTCATGAGATAACGTGAATGTAAAATCTTGCTAGGACAGTCGACACTCATGAGGTAACGTGATAATGTAAAATCTTGCTAGGACAGTCGACACTCATGAAGTAACGTGATAATGTAAAATCTTGCTAGGACAGTCGACACTCATGAGATAACGTGAATGTAAAATCTTGCTAGGACAGTCGACACTCATGAGGTAACGTGATAATGTAAAATCTTGCTAGGACAGTCGACACTCATGAAGTAACGTGATAATGTAAAATCTTGCTAGGACAGTCGACACTCATGAGGTAATGTGATTATGTCAGTGAGGATAGGAGCAGGCTTCACTCAATTTGTCTATTTTTAAAATTTAAGAGTGCTGGCCTGGATAGTTATACATAAAGGAAAGTAGGAGAGAGGCCGCACTATGCATATACTCTTTTATTTGCACATATGTGTTTTGCCGTGTGCCTTCTTCAGCGTGCAACAAGGTAACAATGTAGCCCATCTTATATACCCACACCCATTAACACACCCATATGAACACCCGCCAATGCTGTTAAAGTGATACACATTCCAATAATGTCACTAATGTTTCAAACATGTTAAATACAAAGATTATTGAACATATTAAAAGTGAACATACAATCCACATATGAATTCATAGGAAACAACTTAGTGACAAATCTTCATTCATCCCATTCGGGATACATGTGTTAAAGTTAAAAATATACCAAGCCTCTCGCTGCAGGAGGCGGTTTTCACGGTCTCCCCCTCTTGGAGACCGATCACAAACTCTAAGCCCATAAACTTAATTAAGCATGTTGGCATCATGGCCTGCAGAGTTAAAATGCCTTGCAACTGATGATTTTTCATCATTTTTTCTAATTGCGCATTTATGCTCAAAGATTCGGGTTTTGAGTTGTCGCTTGGTTTTGCCCACATAAAACAACCCACAAGGGCACGTCAGTAAATATACTATGAAAGTAGATACAGGTAACTCTGCCCTTTACTGTGTATGTCCTGCCTGTTTTTGGATGTGTAAATATCTTTTCTGTGAGCATGAAATTGCATGCTGCACAGTTCAAGCACTTAAAATTGCCGTGTGGAATTTTAAAGAGAAAAGGCGAGTGAGTAGGTGCAGGGAGGTGCGAACGCACTAACCGATCTCTCAGGCTAGGTGCTCGTTTAAAGCAGCTGCGCGGTGGATCCTGAATCGCAGCTGCTTTAAAAGAGCACCTAGCCTGAGAGATCGGTTAGTGCGTTCGCACCTCCTCACTTTAACAGCATAGGCGGGTGTTCATATGGGTGTGTTAATGGGTGTGGGTATATAAGATGGGCTACATTGTTACCTTGTAACGTGATTATGTAAAATCTTGCTAGGACAGTCGACACTCATGAGAGTTCATGCTTTGTTTCATCGCTGGATTTTAGGATATACAGTATAGCATCCGATTGCATTCCGACCTACAATCAACTGTTCCTGCGGGCGTGAAATGACTGGCAGCTTTGTGGATTTAAAGATTGTCTTAATGTGCTGTCTCTGCTGTTGCTCCTTTTGCTGCTCAGATTTGAAATCTCCCGGTGGTGGGTTGGACATGCAGTGCCCCACCCAGATTACCCCATTCCGCCTTGACCCCTTCACACTCAGAGACGGAGCCACGTGTCCCGGCTCTGTGACTACCCTCTTTGTTGGTAAAATTGGGTGGCCACAATGACCCCTCTTTCCACCTCTGTCTATCTAAAGAGAAAAGGCATTCCGCAGTAAAGGCATTCCGCAGTAGGCATTCCGCAATAAAGGCGCATATATGGCAACCAATCCGGCAGCGTAAAAACGTCTTGTGTGTTGTGATGTTCCGTGTGATGTTCTCTCTGTCTGCATGTTGTGATGTTCCCTCTGCATGTTGTGATGTTCTCTGATGTTCCCTCTGCATGTTGTGATGTTCCCTCTGCATGTTGTGATGTTCTCTGATGTTCCCTCTGCATGTTGTGATGTTCTCTGATGTTCCCTCTGCATGGGGTGATGTTCTCTGATGTTCCCTCTGCATGGGGTGATGTTCCCTGTGATGTCCTCTCTCTCCATGTGTCTGTCCAGGTGCTACGTCAGCAGTGACGTGGTGAAGCTGGTGACCACGGTGGGGGGCTTTGCGCTGGTGTTTGTGTGTAACCTGGGCGTGCTGGCGGTGACGCTGCGGCTGATGCTGCAGCTGCGTGAGAGTGAGAGTGGCGCCCCCTCTGGTGAGCAGCGGCGGCGCGGGCGTGTGTGCAGAGACGCGTGCTCGGTGATGGCCATCTCCTGCATGCTGGGCATCACCTGGGGCCTCGTTCTCTTCTCCTTCAGCCAGCTCACCCTGCCTGGCATCTACCTATTCTGCACACTCAACTCCTTCCAAGGCAAGTTAAAAAAATGATGTAAATGTAAATGTGTGTGTGTGTGTGTATTTTTGTGTTTGTGTGTTCTCCAGTGCTGTTCATGGTGTTCATGTGTTCATGTGTACATGTGTTCTGGTGTTTTTGTGTTCTGGTGTTCATGTGTTCATGTGTTCTGGTGTTTATGTGTTCTGGTGTTCATGTTTTCATGTGTTCTGGTGTTCATGTGTTCATGTGCTCATGTGTTCTGGTGTTCATGTGCTCATGTGTTCATGTGCTCATGTGTTCTGGTGTTCATGTGTTAATGTGTTCTGGTGTTCATGTGTTCATGTGTTAATGTGTTCTGGTGTTCATGTGTTCTGGTGTTCATGGTGTTCATGTTTTCATGTGTTCTGGTGTTCATGTGTTCATGTGCTCATGTGTTCTGGTGTTCATGTGCTCATGTGTTCATGTGCTCATGTGTTCTGGTGTTCATGTGTTAATGTGTTCTGGTGTTCATGTGTTCATGTGTTAATGTGTTCTGGTGTTCATGTGTTCTGGTGTTCATGGTGTTCATGTGCTCATGTGTTCATGTGTTCTGGTGTTCATGTGTTCTGGTGTTCATGTGCTCATGTGTTCTGGTGTTCATGTGCTCATGTGTTCATGTGCTCATGTGTTAATGTGCTCATGTGTTCATGTGTTCTGGTGTTCATGTGTTAATGTGTTAATGTGTTCTGGTGTTCATGTGTTCATGTGTTCTGGTGTTCATGTGTTTATGTGTTAATGTGTTTTGGTGTTCATGAGTTCATGTGTTCTGGTGTTCATGTGTTCATGGTGTTCATGTGTTCATGGTGTTCATGTGCTCATGTGTTCATGTGTTCTGGTGTTCATGTGTTCTGGTGTTTATGTGCTCATGTGTTCTGGTGTTCATGTGTTCATGTGCTCATGTGTTCTGGTGTTCATGTGTTCTGGTGTTCATGTGTTCATGTGTTCATGTGTTCTGGTGTTCATGTGTTCTGGTGTTCATGTGTTCATGTGCTCATGTGTTCTGGTGTTCATGTGTTAATGTGTTCTGGTGTTCATGTGTTCTGGTGTTCATGTGCTCATGTGTTCTGGTGTTCATGTGTTCTGGTGCTCATGTGTTCATGCGTTCTGGTGTTCATGTGTTAATATGTTAATGTGTTCTGGTGTTCATGTGTTCTGGTGTTCATGTGTTCATGTGTTCTGGTGTTCATGTGTTAATGTGTTCTGGTGTTAATGTGTTCTGGTGTTCATGTGTTAATGTGTTCTGGTGTTAATGTGTTAATGTGTTCTGGTGTTCTGGTGTTCATGTGTTAATGTGTTCTGGTGTTCATGTGTTTATGTGTTCATGTGTTCTGGTGTTCATGTGTTAATGTGTTCTGGTGTTCATGTGTTCTGGTGTTCATGTGTTCATGTGCTCATGTGTTCATGTGTTCTGGTGTTCATGTGTTCATGTGTTAATGTGTTCTGGTGTTCATGTGTTCATGTGTTCTGGTGTTCATGTGTTCTGGTGTTCATGTGCTCATGTGTTCATGTGTTCATGTGTTCTGGTGTTCATGTGTTCATGTGTTAATGTGTTCTGGTGTTCATGTGTTCATGTGTTCTGGTGTTCATGTGTTCTGGTGTGCATGTGCTCATGTGTTCATGTGTTCATGTGTTCTGGTGTTCATGTGTTCATGTGTTCTGGTGTTCATGTGTTCTGGTGTTCATGTGTTCATGTGCTCATGTGTTCATGGTGTTGTTTCTCCATCTCCTTCTCACTCTACAGGCTTTTTCATCTCCATATGGTTTTGCGTGTCCAGACTCTCCCCGAACTCAAAGAGTGAAAACAGCACTGAGACACATAGCATGCAAGGCTAGGACGATGGAGTCACACACACTCATATAGGTTAACATTTCATCACCCAGTTAAATATACTATCTATAACCATGGCAATAGGCTATTCTTATCATCATAGTAAAATATGTTGCCCTATTTTCTGATGTTGGCCATGTCCAGGTTAGATGCAAGAGCATCATCTGACACACCTTGCAGGCTCCCTGCATTTGTGTTGTCTGCTCATTGTGTCCCAACCATGTTACAATTGTTTGAAATGCAGTTTTGATTCCAAGGCCTAGTGTAAGGTCTTCATAATATCTTCTGTGCAATTTTGATTCCAAGGCCTAGTGTAAGGTCTTCATAATATCTTCTGTTTTGATTCCAAGGCCTAGTGTAAGGTCTTCATAATATCTTCTGTTTTGATTCCAACGCCTAATGTAAGGTCTTCATAATATATTCTGTTTTGATTCCAAGGCCTAGTGTAAGGTCTTCATAATATCTTCTGTGCAGTTTTGATTCCAAGGCCTAGTGTAAGGTCTTCATAATATCTTCTGTGCAGTTTTGATTCCATCGCCTAGTGTAAGGTCTTCATAATATAGGGGCAGCCGTGGCCCACTGGTTAGCACTCTGGACTTGTAACCGGAGGGTTGCCGGTTCGAGCCCCGACCAGTGGGCCACGGCTGAAGTGCCCTTGAGCAAGGCACCTAACCCCTCACTGCTCCCCGAGCGCCGCCGTTGAAGCAGGCAGCTCACTGCGCTGGGATTAGTGTGTGCTTCACCTCACTGTGTGTTCACTGTGTGCTGTTTGTGTTTCACTAATTCACCGATTGGGTTAAATGCAGAGACCAAATTTCCCTCACGGGATCAAAAAAGTATATATACTTATACTTATACTTATACTTATATCTTCTGTGCAGTTTTGATTCCAACGCCTAGTGTAAGGTCTTCATAATATCTTCTGTGCTTCTGCCTTTATTTTGCATCTTCATTTCTCAAATCAGAGCTGTTCTTTCTACATTGATTATCACATCTATTTCATGACATCCTGATTCTAAGAAATGTGCCCTATAACTTATATCCTGTATCTAAGAAATGCTTTATATGGAATGTATGTAATCTATTTACAGTTTGTCATGAAAATTGTTCTGAATGTGTAAAGCTGTATTTATGATGTCAAAGTACTAGGGAACCAGACAAGGTGAGGGGACCTGATCATATCCAAAAACGGCAGATTACCAAGTTTACAATAAAACATACCTGTCAACACTCCGTCAACACCGTTTTTCCCGGGTTTCTCCCGTATTTCAAGGTCATCTCCCAGCACCCTCCCGTTTTGTTATTTCTCCCGGAAAACTCCCGTAATTTGCATGGCCATCAAACTTCATTTTAAAATCATTGATCCATTCAGGTTGCCAGATTGTGTTTGAAATACACCTTACACATACACAATCACTTAGTTTCAATTTCAACCGTTATGTCATAGGCTAAAACCTGGCAACCCAAAACCCAAATAAGGAAGCGGGTGCCGACTGCGCAGCCTGAGTCTCGTCGTAAGCAAGCGGGCTAGTTGAATGGCCTAGCCTACTCCAGAACTAGCTGTTGTGAAATTGTTGGGAATTTAATTGATTAACACATCACATAAACTGTTATTAAGTGTTGTTGATACACTGAACTTGTGCCCTCAGAACCAAATCTTTGGAGTTTTGGAAGTAGGCTGCAGGCAGGCAGCTGGTGGATACATAACTGGCATGCGTAAGGTAATGGTAAGGTAAAAGCAACGACCGAAATGCAGTGTTGAAACACGTGTATGAAACGTATTAAATATGCAAACACAGATCCGGTATAACCCCCCCCCCCCGCCGCCCCGAAAAAAAATCTCCCGTTTTTGGAAAGCTAAATGTGCAGGTATGCAGTAAAACTGTTGGACATGAATGGCCACATGGACTACAAATGATCAACAACGTGATGACAAAAGTGATGTTGAGCCCCGAACTGGGCAACTCTGTTAGCAGAATCTAGCCCCAGTTTCCCACCTCTGATTCCCACATGAAGTGACGGGAATGATTACCTTTTCACAGGGAAAAAGGTTTTCTGATGCCCATGAACGCATGATAAGAATCATAGGAACGCCTTGTTGCAACGTTTGATAACAAAAACACTCCCAATGTGGACTGGACATCCTACTAAATTTGAATAAGCTTTTGACTAGTGACCATGCGTTTTAGACCATGATAATAGGGCCCTCTCTCATGGCATGACATGAGAATTCCCAAAAGCCTGAAATAGCATTTTCTATATATGTCATTTGAGGCAAGACAACAGGGATGCTGGCATACTCAGTCGCTCCTTCTAGGTTGTTTCCGTTTCCTAATTTTTAAAAAATAATTGTATTTTATTTCCATATTTCTTTATATTTAAGTTAAGTGACGCTGTCATCAGTAATACCTTTCTTTTTGTATTTATTTAATACAAAAGAGTGCATGACTAGGGCTGAAACTCTGAGAGAGATCTGTCTCTATCAGAGGTCCTCAACTGTGATCTGCATGCTGTCTCTGAGGTCAAAGGTCACTGTCATTCCAGTCTCATCGGAGAAATCTCAGGCTTGCACGATTGGACTCTGAGGGAGATCCGCCATTGCCAAAGGTCAAAGGTCAGCCTGAGGGGAGAGAGAGAGTGGTGTTAGGATGAGAGAGAGGTGGAGAGAGAGAGCAGTGTTAGGAAGAGAGAGGTGGAGAGAGGGAGCAGAGAGAGGTAGAGAGAGTAAACAGTGTGAGGAAGAGAGAGAGGGAGCAGTGTGAGGCAGAGAGAGAGGTGGAGAGAGAGAGCAGTGTGAGGAAGAGAGAGAGGTGGAGAGAGGGAGCAGAGAGAGGTAGAGAGAGTAAACAGTGTGAGGAAGAGAGAGAGGGAGCAGTGTGAGGCAGAGAGAGAGGTGGAGAGAGAGAGCAGTGTGAGGAAGAGAGAGAGATGGAGAGGGAGAGCAGTGTGAGGAAGAAAGAGAACCGGTCCAAAGGTCTAAAGAACACAGACTGCTCTAACACTGCATACACTCACAGCAGATATTTCAGTGGAGCAAAAACAAACATTGTAATCTTCCAAAAGAAAGCCAGATCCCAGGCAACCAGACACCTTTTCACTCTAGGAAACACCGCTCTAGAGCACTCGCAATGTTACGATTACCTAGGCCTGAAACTCAGTGCCTCAGGAAGCTTTGACCTTGCAGTGAATGCGCTAAAAGATAAAGCTCGCAGAGCTCTCTATGCTATCAAAAATAATTTTAATAAAATACAAATTCCAATTAACATCTGGTGCAAAATCTTTGACAGTGTCATCATGCCAATTGCACTGTATGGATGTGAGGTATGGGGTCCACTCAGTAAGCTCGACTACACTAAATGGGACAAACACCCCATAGAATCGCTGCATGCAGAATTTTTTAGGAATATTCTCAGGGTCCAAAGGAAAACACCCACAAATGCATGCAGGGCAAAATTAGGCAGATTCCCGTTAGCTTTAAATGTACAAAAAAGATCACTAAAATTCTGGATACATCTGAAATCTAGCCCAGAAAATACCATGAAGTTTCAAGCAATCAAAACCCTAGAGGTCAGCCCTGAAACCATTCCCCTCTGTCAGTTGGTTCTGAAGTTAACTAATAAACTAACCCATCAATCTCAGACCAGCACTGCTTTTCAAAATCAGATCAAAGTAAAAGAAATTATGAATCAAAGTAAGAAAAAATATCTGGAACATTGGGATGATCAAACAAAATCACAATCCAAATTAGAATGTTACTTGTCACTAAAACAAGATTATGAATTGGCAGAGTACCTCTCCACCATCAGAGATACAAAGCAGAGACAGATTCTTACAGAATCTAAGTACAGGCTAAGTGACCACAGCCTTACCATAGAGAAAGGCCGGTACAAAAAAGTATGGCTTCCTAAAGAGCAGCGGCTCTGTGGTCACTGTACGACTGGTGAGGTTGAAACAGAGATGCACTTTCTCCTACACTGTCCAAAGTTTGAACAAATTAGAAAAAAATACTTTTTACAATTCTCAAATAAAATTCCAAATTTTAGCTCCCTTAAAGACTGTGATAAATTGGCCCACCTGCTAGGAGAAGGACTGACTGCTCCGCTGGCTGCAAAATACGTTACAGCTTGCCACGACATGAGGGACAGTGAGTCGGACACTTTGCCATAATGCTCGACCTAATGTCTGTACTTAATCTAATGTGTTATAATGTGTATGCTGTCTGTGTGTGTGTGTGTGTGTGTGTACAGTATGTGTGTGTGTGTGTGTGTGTGACCACATGCCTACGTGTGTGTGCGTGTGCGCGCGTGTGTGTGTGTGAAAGAAAGAGAGAAAGTGAGGGTATACACACAATTTTTCATGTTACATGTTACTGTTTCCCCTTAATGCTGTCAATGTTCTAATTGTTATGCTGTTTTAATTGTGCTTTGGCAACACTGTACTTACTTAAAGTCATGCTAATAAAGCAACCTTGAATTGAATTGAATTGAATTGATATCTTTATTTTTAATTACAAGAAATAACACACCTCAAGAAAGAACACACTTCAAAAACTCTCTTCACACATATAATGTATTATCACAAGCTTCCAGACTTCAGTTCATCTGTTTGTAATGGCATGACTGCACTCACTCCATTGCTTAGATAACAGTGTGACACACACTGCAATACACAGACACCCCCCCCCCCCCACACACACACACACTGCAATACACAGACCCCCCAACCCACACACACACACACTGCAATACACAGACACCCCACCCCACACACACACACACACACACACAAACACACACACACACACACACACACTATACTGGTGTGAGATCAAAGGAAACTCCCTGGAAGAGGAAGTCAGGATGAAAAATGTGATGCTGATCATAAACACCTCATGCAAATGACCAGGTGATGAAGGCATGCTAGCGCCATGGAGATCTGCAGGCCTCTTCTTCTCTACTAAGCTTTATGTACTAGAATTACAATGTTTAATTATGGGTAGAGAGCTTTATTGTACATATTACAATGTTTGTGGATCTATAAATCCATTATGTGTGTAGCTATCTGGCATCTAGGAAAGGGAGAGGAATAGATGGTGAGTCAGTGACCCTGCTGAATTTGAATAAAAACATTTCAACAACACAGAACGCCTGTGGCTGATGATACTTATGCAAAGCATGACTGGGAATAAAGCTGAAGCCCTGTTGCGTTGGAGGCAGCATGAGCAACACATGTGCAGCGTTGATGCTGTACTCCACTGCTGGGACAAACAGCCTTCAGAACTACCACAGGTACGCCATGCAAGGCCAGGTTTACATTTGTTTTGGAATGCCAGGGTTGGGGGTGTATGTAGTAGTCTTTCACATGTACGTCTGAGGTTAGACCTGCTGAGGAGGCTGAGTTTTGGAATGCCAGGGTTGGGGGTGTATGTAGTAGTCTTTCACATGTACGTCTGAGGTTAGACCTGCTGAGGAGGCTGAGTTTTGGAAACAGGGTTGTGTACAAGTGCTTATGTTTCTGGTGGACTTGGTGAGACAACCATAACACAATGCATTTATATAGCACTTTCCAAAAACAAGGGGACCTCACAAACCACCACAACAAATAAGGAGGCATATTATTATTATTATTATTATTATTATTATTATTATTATTATTATAGAGTATGAAGTTTATTTCTGCCTGCAGGTGCCAACCCTCATACCTTAAGCCTGGATCTTAAAATCAGCTGCAGTGTCGTCTGTCACCTAAATCTAATCTGTTTTTTTGAGTGGCCCATATATTTTCATTGAGTTGATTTGTAGGCTTAAGGATCTTTGGCTTAATCAACCAGCACAGTATGGTGTTGACAGTGTAACATAGCCTATATTCTTTGTGTATTTATTGAAAACATTCTTTATTTTTGGGAGGGTTTAATTTTGATTGTATAATTATCTGATTCTGTGTTGGGCTTTAAAAAGCAAATATTTGGCAGGATCTTACTCGCATTCCTGCACCATTATGTCCGGAATATCGTAGTTCCATTTTTCAGGCAGTTTAACCAGAGATCAGCTGATCTTATGTGACTCCTTACAGCAGTGTTTTTCAGCCACTGTGCCGGGGCACACTAGTGTGCCGTGAGAGATCATCAGGTGTGCCGCAGAAAATTACCCAAAATGTCACTCACTGGTCCAGAAAAGCAACTGTTGCATCAAAGAATTTATAAACACATGCTCTCATTGATTGTATGATGCACTATTTGTGGTATGCAGGCATTGTACAACGGGGGCCCCATATCCAGTATTCACAGAATCATCACATATCCAGTTCATATCAACAATTAAATTAGATATAGTCACCTACAAATGAAACAGGGCGCTTGTTTTATTGAGCAGGTCTTGCATAGAAGTCATAATAAGGCCATATCTGTGTATTATTTGAAATTTTAGGCTATGGTATGTTTATTTTTTTTTCACACAGGATGTTAGTGTGCCGTGGGACATTTTAAGTGTCAAAAGTGTGCCGTGGCACAAAAAAGGTTGAAAAACACTGCCTTACAGTAACCAGAGATCAGCTGATCTTATGGGACTCCTCACAGTAACCAGAGATCAGCTGATCCTGTGGGACTCTCACAGAGCAATCACACTCAACTTGGTCTCAGCTGCGTGTTCAACTCCAAAACTTCAGGAGTACGGTTCTAAAGCGCAACTCAGCTAGTGCATTGCTAACTGACAGAGCAATAGGCCCATTATTATTATTATTATTATTATTATTATTACAGCTAAACTAATAGAAACTGGGAAAATCCGTGTTTTGTTCGTATGCACATGGATTTGGATTCATTACCCTCAACTGACATGTTCAAAAATCTTTTAAAATCAGGTCTTACAGAACGGCGCCATTGTTTCTAATAAGTGGCTTTTTATTTCTTATAAAACATTTAACTACAGATTTACAATATTTCCTTATGCTGTGTTTTATGTTAACTCTCACTGTTTGTATTTAGCTATTAAACTTTGATCTCATGGCTAAACAAAGGATAAATAAATAAATAAATAAATAAATAAATTATTATTATTATTATTGTTGTTGTTGTTGTTATTATATAATAGTTGTTGTAGTGGTATTGTTGTTGTTTTTTTGTTGCAGTAAACACTGATGAGCTGTTTTATTAATAGTGAGCCCACTGATGAGCTGTTTTATTAATAGTGAGCCCACTGATGAGCTGTTTTATTAATAGTGAGCCCACTGATGAGCTGTTTTATTAATAGTGAGCCTTTTGCTCCTCAGTTGAACAGAGAGCAGGATGGTTCCTGTTGTGCTGCTGCTGCTGCTGATTGGAGCCGAACCAGAGAGCGGTGAGCAGAATGACATGGTCTAGAACTGCCTAGAATGGTCTAGAACTGGGTTATAATCATGCATTACGACTGCATTCATGGTCTAGAACATGCATTACGACTGCATTCATGGTCTAGAACTGGGTTATAATCATGGTCTAGAACTGGGTTCTAATCATGCATTACGACTGCCTTCATGGTCTAGAACTGGGTTATAATCATGGTCTAGAACTGGGTTCTAATCATGCATTACGACTGCATTCATGGTCTAGAACTGGGTTATAATCATGCATTACGACTTCATTCATGGTCTAGAACATGCATTACGACTGCATTCATGGTCTAGAACTGGGATATAATCATGCATTACGACTTCATTCATGGTCTATAACATGCATTACGACTGCATTCACGGTCTAGAACTGGGTTATAATCATGGTCTAGAACTGGGTTATAATCATGCGTAGCATTACAATGTTTATGTCAGTTCTAGACCATGATTATAACCCAGTGCATGGTGCGTATATAGCCTACTATGGAATACAGCCCTAGCGACGCCCCTGCCTGACAGGTATTGTACACATACAGCATAACAACAACAACAACAACAACAACGTACACATGCTGCACAGATATTTCAGTCACAAGAGTTGCATTACTGTAACAATACTACTGTACTGTAGCCTATAGACAAGAGTTGCATTACTTTAACAATACTACTGTACTGTAGCCTATAGACAAGAGTTGCATTACTTTAACAATATACTACTGTATTGTATAGACAAGAGTTGCATTACTTTAACAATATACTACTGTATTGTATAGACAAGAGTTGCATTACTTTAACAATATACTACTGTATTGTATAGACAAGAGTTGCATTACTTTAACAATATACTACTGTATTGTATAGACAAGAGTTGCATTACTTTAACAATATACTACTGTATTGTATAGACAAGAGTTGCATTACTTTAACAATATACTACTGTATTGTATAGACAAGAGTTGCATTACTTTAACAATATACTACTGTATTGTACTGTATAGACAGGAGTTGCATTACTTGAACAATACTACTGCACTGTATAGACAAGAGTTCCATTAACAAGCCTACTGTATAGACAACTACAGCATAGACAGCCTCTATATGCTTAGCCAGCTACTACACAGAGAACCACAGCACAAACATTATTATAACAGCTAATATAGCTAATATAGACAGCTATGTCATAGACAGCTCACAGCTAATACAGGGGGTCCCATTTAGAAGTGGCCACTTAATTCGCGCTTTCCGCTGCGTGGAATGAATTACAACTTTTCGCCACGAGGTGGCAGCTTAAGTCCGCTGTAGAGAGTATGGACAACTCTAAGGAATCGAATGTTCTGAGCTATTCCGATAGCTATTGGTTCCGAGGTGGTCACGTGTTTCATGGACGCCATGATCCCAATCAACATTCAGAAAATCCCCATTGACATAGTAGCCAACAGTGAACCAGCAGTGAACAGAGGAAAACATATCTAGAATTATTAAAAAATAAAATGAAATATTTTAAAAATGGCGAACTGTTGCGTGTGTGACTGCAGTGCAGGACCGGGAAGTGGAAAACCGTTGCACAATTTTCCCCGTGACTCAAAAAGGCAGAAAGTATTGAAGCAGAAGGCCAAGAGACAAAACTGGACGACTAATAATTACTCAATATTGTGTGAGGTAAATGTCAATTTCTCTCTTCGACTTATGATAACTCATTCCATAGGGAAATTATAGTAGGCCTAATACAGGTGGGTCGCAGGAGATTTTTATTTGGGTCGCCAGCATAGTGACAATGTATGTTGTGTAATAGGCCTAGCTTATACCTTAGCCTATATAGCTTAGGAAAGCTAACAGCTTTCTGTTAGGATCTAGTTGGTTAACTACCACAGTCACGGGTTTGTCATAACTCCCTCTGTGCATTTTGCATTTAGAATAGCTCTGAAACGTCGCAGAGGGGACGCCAGAGCGTGGATATCTCACTCGCAAAATGAAACAATATTTGTGTCGGGCGCCTACCATGGACCTCACAGTTGCAAAATGCAAGGGGACATGAATCAGCCTATATTTGCACGAACAACAACGGACAACAGCTCTTCAACTTGGCCCGTTAAAATCTAACAAGTATAATTTTAAATAGTAAAAAAAAACGTGCTGTCAACAACTAAGCAGACATTCATAGACCAGAACATTGCCTAAGGCTATTACATTTGCGTCATAGGCTGCAGATAGCCTACGGTAGTTTCAATTGTAGATAGGCTTAATAGCCTACTCTTTAAAGTTAATAGCAGTCTCCTCACATTCCTTCTTAATTCGGATTTAAAACGCACAACAGTGCCTTAGTTTAGGCTATAATTTAAATGGACATTTAAACGCTATTTTATCTTTCCATCTTGCAAACATTACTAGCCTACTACAGGCTATGGCACATTATCGTTCATATTAATATTTCGGCTATTTCGCAAAAGCCTTTTGTTCTGATATTTATTCATTTCATATTCTTACAACATAAACACAACACCATACCTGTCAAAATGTAGCTTTCCAAAAACGGGAGGTTAACTGGTGATATTTGCATAAAATCAGTGAATATTCAACAAGACCCTACCTACTTCTTAGGAGCGTTCTGCTCTGCCTTAGCATTATCCACACAAATACGACACATACTGTATGAAGGGGGGAGGGGAACTGAGATCTAGCTGTATGAAGGGGGGGGGGCTGAGATCTAGCTGTATGAAGGGGGGGGGGGGACTGAGGTCTAGCTGTATGAAGGGGGGGGGGGGGACTGAGATCTAGCTGTATGAAGGGGGGGGGATCTAGCTGGGATTCAAACCTCATTGACAAAAGAGGAGAGAAAATTGCTACTACATCTTCCATACCACTACACTACGAATGGCTGAGATGATTTTGAGATTTCTAGCCTGTCTACATATTGGACTTTTAGTCTAAGTCAACACAGGTTAATGTGAAAAATATACACCCATGTTACAGTTTTTCTCAGTTGCTTTGGTACTTTTCTCAGATCAGAATGAAAATTCTCATATACTTAGTTCAACCTCCACAACATTTAGTCATTTGTGCACATCATAGTAGCAATTTCTCCTTCCTCTGAACAAATTGCAAATGCTTTTGAACATGTATTTGCTTTGTCATGTCAGGCAAAATAAACTATACTTATGGATGCTGAATAGTCGTTCCCAGTAAAACTAATAGTCTTCATTTCATTGCTTGAGTCATTACATACAAAATTGGTGAACTAGTTATCAAATTCTGTCACAATGCTGTAGAATTGCAAAGAGCATATACAGTAAAACTGTGAAACGTACATATTCCGTGTCTTGTACTCACTTACTCACCTAACTACAGCAATTTGTAACTTAACTGTAGTTTTTAAATGGCTGTACTATAGTGCTGTCTTGAGCATTTTCAGGTAGTGTCACCGAGTTCTGACCTTTTTTTGCATGGGAAAACACCGAGAGCATAAACTGTTGTAATGAAAACATGACAAAGCCATTTGACTATCTTGTTCATAAATGATGGTGT
>NC_055976.1:32057484-32072484 GCF_018492685.1 Alosa sapidissima | reverse complement strand
GATGGCCATGCAAATTACGGTAGTTTTCCGGGAGAAATAACAAAACGGGAGGGTGCCGGGAGATGACCTTGAAATACGGGAGAACCCAGGAAAAATGGGAGTGTTGACAGGTATGCACAAGACCAACAAATAGACTACAATATAACGACTTGAGTTATTTTCTGTTTACATCGGAATTGTCCACAGTGTTATGGATCCATTTGTCTGCAAAGCAACATAGGCAACAACAACATCTATCTTTAGAAATACAGGAGCAGCTGTAGAATGGTTATAGGAAAGTTTGAGAACCTGTGGCCTAAAACATCAACGTTTTGGGCAATATTGGTGGTTGCATCTTAGATTTGAAGTGAATTGGGTCGCAATAGTCTGTCATTTTTAAAAAGTGGGTCCCCAGAAAAAAAGTTTGGGAAACACTGCCGTAAGCTACAGAACGATACTAAAGATCACCTTGTTGAAGTCATACAGTAGGTTAGACTAGGGTAAATCAGAGCCTAATTTTTTATCAAGCTGGGGCCAGAGATGATGGCCTTTGGTGAACAGTTTGGGCCTACTCAAAATGAGTAAAACCAAACTTGGTGAAATCTCACACTTTTTTCCCTTTCCACATTGCACAGTAGTTTCATTAATTCCAATCAGAGGAAAGAAAGACACATGCAGTTTTTTTGTTTAATTAATTTGGTAGTTGTATTATCTGCTAGCTAGGATATAAGCCTAATGCAAAACCATTTTCTAACCATTTTTTTTTTTCTAAGCAGTTTTTTTGTTTAATTAATTTGGTAGTTGTATTATCTGCTAGCTAGGATATAAGCCTAATGCAAAACCATTTTCTAACCATTTTCTAATTGTTATCCAAGATGGCGGCGCGTACACACGCAGCGACCTCTCTCTGTCCTAACCGTACGGTGTTTTGTTCGTTTAAAAAGTGTTTGTCCGAAAGTTTTACGTGTTCGTCTCGTCTTACTACGTCGTACTACAAGTACAGCAGCCAGTTTTTAATCGACATCTGCAAAAGCAAGTTTTGCAGCGTTCTGGACTTTGCAACAGAGACGCTAAAGGAACTCGGACTACTCCGGCCTGCAACAACACCGGACTCGCCTGCTACTCCTCCCCCGGAAAGAAAGCGTCGGAAGCGGTGTGCGAGGAAGCAGAAGAGGGGCAAGCGCGGAGGCGTCCGGGCCAGGCTAGCGGCCAGCCCAACTCGCCCAGCCATACCATCCATTCTCCTGGCAAATGTACGATCACTGGACAACAAAATGGATTACATACGACTGCTGAGATCAACGAACCGGACAGTAAGTAACTGCTGTGTGCTCGTCTTCACTGAGACTTGGTTAAATGACAACATTCCGGACTCTGCTGTACAACTGGAGCAGCTAGCATGCTATCGAGCAGACAGGGCCATTGTAAAGGGAGGTAAATCACGAGGAGGAGGAATCTGTGTTCGAATGGTGACGAATGGTGCCGGGACACTGTAGTAGTATGCAAACACTGCTCACCACTGGCAGAGTTTATGATCATAAAGTGCCGTCCTTTTTACCTGCCAAGGGAAATTACTGCGATTCTGCTAGTCGCAGTATACATCCCGCCTACCAACAACAACAGCGATAAGAACGCGGCTCTCAGTGAACTGTACCAGGCTGTCAGTGAACAACAGACGGCACACCCAGACGGTTTCACCATCTTCACTGGAGATTTTAACCATGCTGATCTTAAAACTGTACTTCCAAAGCTACACCAGCATGTTGATTTTCCAACAAGGGGAGATAACATCCTGGACCTGGTCTACACTACACACAAAGGAGCATACAAAGATACCCCCCTCCCCCACATTGGACTTTCAGACCACATAACTGTTATGCTAATGCCCGCATACAGACAAAGGGTAAAAGCAAACAAACCGGTTCGTAAGCAGGTAAAAGTGTGGCCTGAGGGAGCCTCCGATGCTCTTCAAGACTGCTTTGACACAACAGACTGGGAAATGTTTAAGCAGGCAGCCACTTACAACAACCGGACAGACATAGAGGAGTATACAGACACTGTAACCTCTTACATCACCAAGTGCATTGATGATGTGACCCACACAAAAGACATCATCACTCGGGCTAACTGGAAGCCATGGCTGACAGGGGATGTCCTCAGGCTGCTGAGGGCCAGAGACAAAGCCTACAGAGCTGGGGATGAAGCTGGCATGAGAACAGCGAGAGCCAACCTGTCCCATGGCATCAAGGAAGCAAAAAAGGAATACACTCACAAGATAACCACCCACTTCAAAGACAGCAGGAACGCACAAAGCCTATGGCAGGGCATTCAGGCCCTCACGGACTACAAGCCCGCGCCACAGAGCTGTGAGAGCAACATCCCTCTGCTCAACAACCTGAACCGCTTCTTTGCTCGCTTTGAAGCACAAAACAGCACCTGCCCACAGAAGACCCATCCCCCTCTACATGAGCAGCCCCTGTGCCTCTCTGCCGACAGCGTGAAGAGGACACTTGCTGCTATCAACACCCGTAAGGCAACAGGTCCAGACAACATTCCAGGTCGTGCGCTGAAGGACTGCGCAGGGGAGCTTAAGGATGTCTTCACAGACATCTTTAACACTTCCCTGAAGCAAGCCATCGTCCCATCATGTTTCAAAGCTGCCACCATCATACCTGTGCCGAAGAAAACTGCTCCATCCTGCTTCAATGACTACCGCCCTGTGGCACTGACACCCATCATCATGAAGTGCTTTGAGCGGCTTGTCATGTCACATATCAAATCCATTCTCCCCCCCACCCTGGACCCCTTCCAGTTTGCATACCGAGCCAAGCGGTCTACAGAGGATGCAATCTGCTCTGCCCTCCACCCAGCCCTCACCCACCTGGAAAAAAGAGACTCATATGTGAGATTGCTGTTTATAGACTTCAGTTCTGCATTCAACACCATAATACCACAACAACTCATCAGCAAACTTGACAAACTGGGACTCAGCACCTACCTCTGCAACTGGCTACTGGACTTCCTCTGTCAGAGGCCTCAAGTAGTACGTGTTGGCAACAATACCTCAAGCAGCATCACACTGAGCACAGGGGCCCCCCAAGGCTGCGTGCTCAGTCCGCTGCTCTTCACCCTGCTGACGCATGACTGCACTGCAACCTACAGCAACAATCACATAGTGAAATTTGCTGACGACACAACTCTGGTGGGTCTCATCACCAAGGGCGACGAGACCCAATACAGGTTGGAGGTCGACCATCTGACCACGTGGTGCAGGGACAACAACCTCCTGCTGAACGTCAGCAAGACCAAAGAGATTGTTGTTGACTTCCGGAGAGGTCACACCCAACACCTGCCACTGACCATCGACGGTGCTGTGGTGGAGAGAGCGAGCAGCACCAAATTCCTGGGGGTGCACATCAGCGAAGACCTCTCCTGGACCACCAACACTGCATCACTGGCGAAGAGAGCTCAGCGCCGCCTGTACTTCCTGCGGAAACTCAGGCGAGCAAGTGCTCCACCAGCCATCATGACCACATTCTACCGAGGCACCATTGAGAGCATCCTCTCCAGCTGTATCGCTGTGTGGGGCGGAAGCTGCACTGAATACAACAGGAAAGCCCTGCAGCGCATAGTGAACACAGCTGGAAGGATTATTGGTGCTTCACTCCCCTCCCTGAAGGACATTTACACCACCCACCTCACCCGCAAGGCGACCAAAATTGTGAGTGATGCAAGTCACCCCGCTCACAATCTGTTCGATCTACTGCCCTCTGGGAAGAGGTACAGAAGCCTGCGCTCCCGCACTACCAGACTCACCAACAGCTTCATACACCAAGCTGTAAGGATGCTGAACTCTCTCCCTCCTCTCCCCCCTCCACCCTCAGCTACATAACATCCTGGACATTGGACCCACAATGGCCGCGTGCACTACTCCACTTGCACACTTGCACACTTGTACACTTTACAACTTGTTGTTGTTGTCCTGAAAACACAACACATCTGCTGCTCTTACATAACTTGCACCACTATGTCACTTTCTTTCTTACTTAGGTCAAACAGAACTACACAAGCCTTTTATTGGCCTGACTTTGCACTAGTATTTTATTGACTGTCTATGCACAATTTTCAACCAAATTTTGCTGCTCTTATTTTTTTCATTATTATATGTGCCCTCTTATTTACTTACTTTTTTGTTTACTTGAATGTTATGTTTGTCTGTGGACTTAAATTGGTAAAATATGTCTTGTCTTCACCGTGGGATAGTGAGAAACGTAATTTCGATCTCTTTGTATGTCTGGAACATGTGAAGAAATTGACAATAAAGCTGACTTTGACTTTGACTTTGATATTTTGGATAGATTGGTTATCGATAGGCATAAACAGGGCGCCCAATGCGTGAGACACGCATTTCAATTTGTTCACACACTCACACGCCACACCTTGTATTGCTGTTGTACCTAAATTAAAATCTGTTTCAGAGCCACCAACCCCAACCCCACCCCTACCATTCCTCATATGAGGCTGACTTCTGCGCTGCAGAAGACGTGCTAAAAACACCGCCACTAGCTCCCCTCCCCCAGCTTACTTCCATGACAGTAGCCAGCAAAGACAGGCCAAGAGCAGCTTCACACATTAGATCAGCTTGTGGGCCATTAGCAATCTTATATATATACTATATATATATATATATATATATATATATATATATATATATATATGTATATGTATACTTAAAGTGTCGTGAATATTTCCCTCTCCGTATTAAAAATCCCAGGGACACAAATCAATCAGAAGGAGATAGTATACAATATAAAAGTACTTTATTATAAATATTTGTTAAAACGAATAGCAATTGGAATAGAAAAATTGGAAAAGAAATACACGCATTTTCGCCTGGTGAGACAACCTCAAGCAGGATCTTCCGACAAAAATGTGCATTTCTAGGAGAGAGATCGTGCGCATAAGTGACAATGATTTCTGGTGGTAGCAGAGTAATGGATACCTACAAGAATTGTTTCGAATAAGACAAAACAAAGATGGATGAAATCAGGGCTCTACAGTGCGCCCATTTCACTCGCACATGCGAGTAAAAATGATGCTGTGCGAGTGCAAAGAAAATATTTAGGCGCACTGGTGCAAATGACTTCTAACCATGTCAATGTTTGTCTACAAAATACACCGCAACATCGAGAAACATTACTGGTGCAAACCATAGAATCACGTCGCGAATGCAGCATAAAAACTACACCTCCCATCAACGTTAGCAGTTTCGCGTTGTGACTCGCTAGTAGTCGCTTCTATCAAATCCAAGAGCGCGCAGAAAAAGTGGAAAGTTAGACTAGCCAGCCAAGATGCAAAGATTGAAGAAATTAGTTCTTCTATCCACCGAATTCATTGGATATCGGAGGAACAGGATGAGATTCTGAGAATGCAGTGAGAGAAGGAAAGGTAACCTAACAAGCCTTTTAGCCCAGTTGACGTATTGGCTGCAATATGCAGAATATAGCTGTAGCGAACCGGCACAAAAGTACCCTCCCGTAATACTCCCATTTTATTCAAAGGTAGAACGCTACTGACAACTCCAGGCTTCCACGCATGCTTGTTTGTTTACATCGAATACAAGCTGAAGTGCAAAACGAAAGTAGACCTAACGTTTGCCTACTGCCCCTATCAATGCAGATATTTCAAATAAAAACTAAAAGTATAAAACATATATCCTTGATTAGCCTATGTTGGTAGCCCTGGCAGCAAATGTAATTTCTAGATTTCTAGGCTACTATGTTGGGTTTTGTGGAAGAGAAAATGGACTGTTTTAGTAGTAGTATTAGGCAGTATGCAGTCAGATAGGTCACCATTGGCATATTTGGTTTAGCTATAGATGGTTTCACAAATAAATAAATTAGCCTACATTTGGCAGGATACTTGATATACAGGCTAAATGCAAATATGGCAATGTATTATATTATTTTACATTAACAAAATGTAGGAAAATAGAACAGACTGAAAATAAAGTAGGCACTGATCTTTAAAATCCTGTTTCCTGTAGCCTAAATGTTGTCAGTCATTCTTAATGTGACTTAACTGACTGTGTGCCCAAATTTTTGTCTGTGCTCCTAAATTTTTTAACTTGGGCGCACAAGTGCTCCTGAAAAAAAATGTTAGTGTAGAGCCCTGGATGAAATGTATCTACGCAATAGGTATCCGCACGCAGGGGGGAACAGCGAGTCAAGTGAAATACATCAACCTATTCTGTTCTTGCTGTTTGTCTCACGATACAGCCTGTACTGAAACTATAGAAAGCCCCAGACGAATAGGCAAGATGTTTTGTGGTGCGTTGGAAAATGAGACATTTTTTATTTATTTTTTTCCCCGAAAAGTGGGGTAGCCACTGGCCTCCTGAGCCAGTGACGTTGGAAGTGGGGGTTGTGACATGCCGGCTCGATGCATGAAACATGAATGGGGAGGCCACACACTGATTCCATAATAATCAAGATAATTTATTAATTAAAGGTAAATTTAACAGAGACTAAATGATAACGGGGTGTAGTGTAAGTCAGTATAATGGAAGGAAATCAAAAGTGTCATGCAAAATCAGTCTAGGGGTTTAACAGCCGAAGGACAACGAAAGCCAAATGCCAGGAGGAGGAAGCCGGGCTGGCTTTTGTGGACGCAGGAGATTTATAGTCCTGCCAATCAGGCACACCTGAACACCCACACCTGCTCAACAGGACTAG
The DNA here is from genome assembly GCF_018492685.1 of Alosa sapidissima. Taxonomy (NCBI): domain Eukaryota; kingdom Metazoa; phylum Chordata; class Actinopteri; order Clupeiformes; family Clupeidae; genus Alosa; species Alosa sapidissima. Next base: position 32,065,771 of record NC_055976.1, on the reverse strand, counting down.
AGAAAGGGAGAGCGGTAGAGAGCACAGGCACACCAAACAGGGCGGGGTCTAAGACCTGCTAATATCCGTCACAGGGTGCACACTAAGACACTTGTCTATTTTCCTTGTAGACAGACCCATGGCTACACTAGACAGGCAACTGTGTTCTGTTCCCAGAGCATGCTTTCTCTGTCTATGATCTGCAGGCTTAGGGCCTCTTCGACGAGGAGATTGCCCGCGGATAATTTGCAGCACAATTGAATGGTAGCCTATTATGGAACCGCGGACCGAAAGAAAAAGAAACTAAACATTTTCCTGATTAGAAAATATTTCTTAATTTAGTGTTACACACGGGTGAAAATCAATAAAAAATCCTGATGGGAGCAAGTGTGCGGACAATCCACTCTTTGTTAATTTAGTGTCAAGAGACATGCAATTGGGGGGTAGTGATGTCAGCGCGCATTCAATGTAGGTGCGCGTCTGCGCAAGTAAAACTGAACCACTGGAGATGACGTGTATAGAAGCAACAAACAACGTTATTTAAAACAAAGAATGAAGCGGATCCTTGCTGTCCATGAAAACAGCATAGAGACTGGCTAGTCTAATCCAAAAATGTAAATAACAGGTCTTTGAATTGACACGCGAAATGAGCTGTTGTAGGCCTATAGTAGAAAATATTGTAGTAAATAGCCTGGTGATAGCACAGCTTTTAAACATTTATTTCACTCTCGCTGGAGAGCGGGCTGTTGCACAAACAAATGAATTAGGGTGATGATCTGCGTCTCTCACCAAAAGCTATAGTTTTGCTAACCCATTCGCACAATAAATAATTCTGAAAGGTTCTCTCCATTGTTAACGTGCAATATTTCTCCATGTGGGGCAGTGTCAATTATTTTGCAGTCACTTTGTCTGTTTTTATAACCCAGAAGGATCAATATACTTACCAATGGATAGCTCTGTGTCTCCTCTTTCATCTGATATGCTTGCCATATCTATGCGATCACGAGTTCGCGAGTAATTCAATCTAGAGTAATAGGTGCGCAGGTGAACGCAGAGAAGTATAGACTGTAAATATGATGCAATTTGATTTAATTTCATGATTTTTTTATTTTATTTTCATACTTGATAGTACAGACAAGTGCGTAGTCTCGTTGGAAATCCCCACTTTTGCTCTGTCACGCAATCTTGCTGCAATGAACAGTTCCAGAGCAATGTAACAGAGAAGAAAGGATGTGTTTTTTGACGCACTTTGCATCAATCGGGTTCTAAGGGTTAATACAAAATAGCTTATTGGATGTCCTCTGCCTCAAAACTCTCCATATTTCCATATACAAATATATATTTTCATACTAGGTTGCTTTCTTGGCTGTTGTGTTTTGAAATGCTGGCTATAAATGTAGAAATGGCTGTAAATGTTGTCATAATGCGAGTAATAATGGTAACATATGTACAGTATATCTTCATTGATTTATCTACACATCAATCAACATTAATTAACAATATTGTCTTTAAAAAATGCCATCCAACACATGTTTACTTTTGTGCTCAAATCACCAGATGAACAAACTGAAACTATGCAAACTTCGCTTCAGATGTTACTGCAGCTCTCTCTGGGCTCACAGCTTCTCCACTGCATCAGCCATAAACGTTACGCAATACGCAATAAAGGACCAGTGGACTGTGTGCCACAGAAGGCTGTTTCAGGCAGCACTTTATTTATAAACGTTACGCAATACGCAATAAAGGACCAGTGGACTGTGTGTCACAGAAGGCTGTTTCAGGCAGCACTTTATTTATAAACGTTACGCAATACGCAATAAAGGACCAGTGGACTGTGTGCCACAGAAGGCTGTTCCAGGCAGCACTTTATTTATAAACGTTACGCAATACGCAATAAAGGACCAGTGGACTGTGTGCCACAGAAGGCTGTTTCAGGCAGCACTTTATTTCCGCTGGAGCGTCAGCAAGCGCATCTGCACTTTTATTCTGCTCCTTCCTGTTCACTCAGACACTAAACATGTTTCTGCCCAACAGTGCAACACTTCAACACACACATAAATCCTTCAGACAGACAGACAGATAGATAGATAGATAGATAGATAGATACTTTATTCATCCCAAGGGAAATTTTAGGCATCCAGTAACTTATACAACCATATCACAACAAACACACACATATATCTCACACACATAAAAATCACTCACATAAATGTCAAATGTAAAAAGGGCATATGAAGTGATTATAAAGGTCTGGTCTGGACTGACCATGATAAGGTGACCATGATAAGGTGCTATGGTATGGACTGACCATGATAAGGTGCTATGGTAGTGTGTGTGCAATGGTGCTATGGTATGGTGACCATGATAAGGTGCTATGGTAGTGTGTGTGCAATGGTGCTATGGTATGGTGACCATGATAAGGTGCTATGGTATGGTGACCATGATAAGGTGCTATGGTATGGTGACCATGATAAGGTGCTATGGTAGTGTGTGTGCAATGGTGCTATGGTATGGTGACCATGATAAGGTGCTATGGTCTGGACTGACCATGATAAGGTGCTATGGTCTGGACTGACCATGATAAGGTGCTATGGTATGGTGACCATGATAAGGTGCTATGGTATGGTGACCATGATGAGGTGCTATGGTATGGTGACCATGATGAGGTGCTATGGTATGGTGACCATGATAAGGTGCTATGGTATGGTGACCATGATGAGGTGCTATGGTATGGTGACCATGATGAGGTGCTATGGTATGGTGACCATGATAAGGTGCTATGGTATGGTGACCATGATGAGGTGCTATGGTATGGTGACCATGATGAGGTGCTATGGTATGGTGACCATGATAAGGTGCTATGGTATGGTGACCAGGATAAGGTGCTATGGTATGGTGACCATGATAAGGTGCTATGGTATGGTGACCATGATAAGGTCTATGGTATGGTGACCATGATGAGGTGCTATGGTATGGTGACCATGATAAGGTGCTATGGTATGGTGACCATGATAAGGTCTATGGTATGGTGACCATGATGAGGTGCTATGGTATGGTGACCATGATAAGGTCTATGGTATGGTGACCATGATAAGGTGCTATGGTATGGTGACCATGATGAGGTGCTATGGTATGGTGACCATGATGAGGTGCTATGGTATGGTGACCATGATAAGGTCTATGGTATGGTGACCATGATGAGGTGCTATGGTATGGTGACCATGATAAGGTGCTATGGTATGGTGACCATGATAAGGTGCTATGGTAGAGTGCTTTCTTTTTTATTCCCATCATCAAATTCCTGAATTTTTGGTCAACGTTTCCCGAAACACCAGAGCTCATGAAACTTGGTGGGCATGCGTGTGAGTGTGTGGGGGGGCATGTTACCCCACTAGACTTTTACTTACTGAAACCCCCCAAAAATGTTTTTTCCTAAATAACCACCTGAACGTAACACCGAAGATGACCGCATTTATATGATATGTTGGTCTCAAGGGCCCACATCAACCTAGCCCATAACCACTTATTTGTGATTTGCGGAGTGGTAGATGTAGCCTATAGCTCTGACCAGCTAAGAAAATATAGGCTAAAGCAAAGTCCTTTTAGGCAAGTCCCTCCACTCGGCGGCTATATCGCAACGCTTTTTGGGCACTCACCTATTCAGCAGAAATGCGCGTGCGCAAGGCTTCACGACACCAATCTTGCTCTAGCGGCGAGTTCACAACACATGATTGGGAAGATGTGTTCACAACACACCACATGATTGGCTCAATGTATTCACATGTCGACATTTTGCCGAGGAAGGGGTGGGATATGTGTAGACAACGGCAAACTAACCCCATGCATTTCTATGGAGGATTTTTTGAGTGCTGTGTCTCCTCATTAGAAAGTCTGGCTAAAGTAACAGCAGACCTACAGAATATTCTAAATTGGCTAATTTCCTTTCTCAGTGTCAGAAATGTCACTTGTACTGACACATATGAATTTAAACCATGTTCAATTCGAAAGCATCTAGCTAGTGACAGGAAGATTTAGGAGGAAAAAGAGAGCAAACTGTGTAACCTACCTGATTCCACATTCAGTGTTCAGTATTTGGCCTATAATTTAGCCGGTCGTGTTACTCTCTTTTTTCACCACACATGTGTTTGCATCTCTGCAAATTGACGAGCATGATTTATTTTCGCGGACAGGATGTACAAGAGTGAGCGACAGTCAAATTTTGTACCACTATGCGGTATATCTAGTCTGGCCAGTGAGTCATCATCTCGCAAAGAGACACTCTCCTGTGTGAGACTGTTACCATGGTTACTAATGATGACATCACCTGGGATCTGCGAGCAGGTCCTGGGCATAGAAGCACAGGTATTCCAGTCACAACTGTGACGGTCTAGCTACGACCGCACATGACTGGTGAACTGTCAGCACTCGTCCTCTACACATCAGCTGATATTTGTGCACACACACACACACACAACACACACTCGTACATGGGCCATTGCTATGTGGCTAGCACTTTTAAGATGTGTAAGAAACAACACAACACGGAGCTATTAGCAATGGTGGCACATTTATTGTTTGTCTGAATTAGACACATAAGTTTGAATGTTTGTCAACCGATAGCTACCGATTCGCGTTCATGGCGTTCTCTCGTTCCAGCTTCTGAAGGTCCGGTGGCAAAGGAGGGCCGACTGGATCGCATGGACTGTTTATTGTTTCCGGGCGGTATTGGACCGTTCCATTAGGTTAATTGATTGTGAGGTATTTCGAGACGGAACTGATCAAGCCGCATCGATGATTAGTCTTTCCACATGTAACCAAGTTTATTATTTAACAATGTATTTAGCTCATTCTGCTAGTGGCAAATTATATATATTTATGCTTGTGGCCCAGGGTCTGTCTTGTCTATTGTGTGTTAATTGATTGTTTAGTGTTTACCTGTCTATGTTAAATGGTGCTGGCCGCCAGGTATATGTTCCCCTCTGTCTAGTCTGATGTTAGTCTTGTCTGGCCTATGTGATGTGTAGGGTACTGTGAGTACTATGACTGCTGTATTTTGATTAGAAGCTAAAGCAGATTTTTCATACTGGTTCAATCTCGCAAGATTAGATGCTAAAGCAGAGTTTTCATACTGGTTCAATATCGCAATTTTGGAAGATTATTATTAGCATTTTTCTGTGCATTTTTCTATGGACTCTTCTGCTTGGTTGTTCGAGCCAAGCCGAATAATAAATTACTGTCCATCTTCACTACTGTCTCTGCTTCTTTGGCCACACCCACATTACCTCGTTAATGGTAACTTCCGCTCGGTTCCATTACAACAACAAATCAAAATAATTAATACGACAATTAATTGATAATTGTATTACTTTTCATTCAACTCAGTACACTTACCCCCATTTTGAATAAAATTAATAAATCATAAATCATAATGATGTGCTCACCATACTTAATGCTTTAGTTGATGTGTTGTTCATGTATGAGGTCATGAATGACAGACTATGAACTCATGTAAATTCCTGATGATTCATGAGATATTAAGGAATGAAGTAATGCGTAAATCATGAATTAATTAATGCATGAGTTCATGATAATTGATGTCCCCTTACCGTAAAGTGTTACCCAAAATCCTTATACCTTCGATGATGACCAACACAATCCTTATACCATCGATGATGACCAACACAATCCTCATACCATCGATGATGACCAACACAATCCTCATACCATCGATGATGACCAACACAATCCTCATGTCCGTTTGTTCTACAGCGGAGTCATTAACAGTAGATCTTTAGGTTAGCTGAGAAGCGAAGCAACTTGGCTACAAATAACTGTAAATTGTGCTACATATTTCTACAGAATAACAGGTTTATTTGACAACACAATACCAAGTAGGTTTACTTTTGCCTTTTGATGTTTTTGCTTCCAGGCGCTCTGAGTGAACCCTTTTGCAAAGACGGGGATAGTTTCCAGGCTCCAGGTAAGAGGAGACACCTTTAATCTCCATCATTCATGTGATTCCACTATCTGATGCTGTCAGAACAGAAGAATCTATCAAAACTTCATGTCCTCAGAGATCATCTACTGTATGCTTCAACAGCTCACACACATCCCCTACACACACACACACACACACACACATACACACACAGCAACCCCCCTACACACACACACACAAAGCGTCCCCTACACACACACAGCAACCCCCCCTCCCCCCAACACACACACACACACACACACACAGCTCCCCTCACACACACACACAGTAACCCCCCTACACACACACACAAAGCGTCCCCTACACACACACACACACACACACACATAAAGCGCGCCCCCCCCCCCCCCCCTACTCATGCACTCACATACTCACACACTCACCATACTCACACTCACATACTCACACACTCACCATACTCACACACTCACCATACTCACGCACTCACATACTCACACACTCACCATACTCACGCACTCACCATACTCACGCACTCACATACTCACACTCACATACTCACATACTCACATACTCACACACTCACCATACTCACATACTCACACACTCACCATACTCACACACTCACATACTCACACACTCACATACTCACACACTCACCATACTTACATACTCACACACTCACCATACTCACGCACTCACATACTCACACACTCACCATACTCACACACTCACACACTCACACACTCACATACTCACACACTCACATACTCACACACTCACATACTCACACACTCACCATACTCACACTCACATACTCACACACTCACCATACCCCCTTACACACTCACCACGTCAGGTGCATGTTGCTGTGAATGAAAGTGTCTTTAATTGAGGTGTTGTCTTCCAAACTAATATGTGCCAGCTTGCAGTACATGTGGCAAAGCTCCAAGACCTTTTCTTTGTTCACCAGTGAACATCTCGTACAACAACGAGACAGATGGATTTAGTGTCTACATATCCACGTGTGAACTGGAAGTCACTAACAACCTGCAAAATTTCACCTGCCGTTGGATGGGGAGGCCATGTTATGCCCAGTGTTCCGGTGGGAATGCGTCTCTGGTGAACCTGACTGACCCCAACTATGTGTGTCTTCATGACAAATGCGCAGGCTTCTACTTACATGGTGAGCGATGTGCAATACAAAACAGTAACAAAGTTGTTTACAAATACATAATGTGTGAAGTTGATTTTGTTGTTAAGGCTCATAGGCATATAATATGAGGGATAAGGTATTGTCTGGGTTAGGGTGACATATAATATGAGGGATAAGGTATTGTCTGGGTTAGGGTGATATATAATATGAGGGATAAGGTATTGTCTGGGTTAGGGTGACATATAATATGAGGGATAAGGTATTGTCTGGGTTAGGGTGACATATAATACGAGGGATAAGGTATTGTCTGCTAGTCTCTTCTAATCTCCAACACAACACATATTACCCAGCATGCCCAAGACACATTTACTATGCACTTCCATTACACATCTAACAACCCAACATGCCCAAGACACATTTACTATGCACTTCCATTACACATCTAACAACCCAACATGCCCAAGACACATTTACTATGCACTTCCATTACACATCTAACAACCCAACATGCCCAAGACACATTTACTATGCACTTCTATTACACATCTAACAACCCAACATGCCCAAGACACATTTACTATGCACTTCCATTACACATCTAACAACCCAGCATGCCCAAGACACATTTACTATGCACTTCCATTACACATCTAACAACCCAGCATGCCCAAGACACATTTACTATGCACTTCCATTACACATCTAACAACCCAACATGCCCAAAACAACCCAGCATGCCCAAGACACATTTACTATGCACTTCCATTACACATCTAACAACCCAACATGCCCAAGACACATTTACTATGCACTTCCATTACACATCTAACAACCCAGCATGCCCAAGACACATTTACTATGCACTTCCATTACACATCTAACAACCCAGCATGCCCAAGACACATTTACTATGCACTTCCATTACACATCTAACAACCCAGCATGCCCAAAACAACCCAGCATGCCCAAGACACATTTACTATGCACTTCCATTACACATCTAACAACCCAGCATGCCCAAGACACATTTACTATGCACTTCCATTACACATCTAACAACCCAGCATGCCCAAAACAACCCAGCATGCCCAAGACACATTTACTATGCACTTCCATTACACATCTAACAACCCAGCATGCCCAAGACACATTTACTATGCACTTCCATTACACATCTAACAACCCAGCATGCCCAA
>NC_055976.1:32027484-32052484 GCF_018492685.1 Alosa sapidissima | reverse complement strand
AGATGCCGAACAGTTTATGTCATGCTATGATGTCAGATCTGAACCAAACCAGCTAACCAGTTTTGATCCAATCGCACCAGCTGAACCAGCTACAGGGCCAAGATCCGAAGAGCGAGTTACACTTGATATGGAGAGCTGATGGTCTGGTTTGATTGTGTGGTATAGCCTATGTTAGCCTGTTCAGTTTACACAAATGGGACAATTCATGTTACCAAATGCAGTTCCACTGATTATCTAGTTAGCCTAGGGTATTTTATTACGAAGGTCAGGAAAATATCCTCAGTTGTATTGAATTTGAATGACTAGCGTTGAGGCGCTTCGTTTTTGCTGTATCAAATCCAAGCAGGATTGTATGTTTTCTCTTTTATTATGATTCAGTGATTTTAATTTTCTACCACCACGTTTCCTTTATAGTTAAACTACACTCGACTAGTTTTATTTCTGTTCAAGGGGTAGGATAGGCGCAAGTTCATTGTTAATAGACTTCGCCTCGTGAATGTCACGGACGTTAGCTATAGAGGGGTTTGAGGGAGGGGTGGGGGTGTGGCTGCGGCCACACATGAGCCAACACATGGAGACTTGTATGTTTCAGCTGTCTGAATATGTAACGTTTATTGCTAGTCAGAATGCTTTTTCGTACACTGTTTTTTCTAGAAGCATGTTTCTTTTGTTTCGTTTAATATTCGATGATAATGGGTAACCACACCATATTATCCCTTAACGTCAAGGGGCTGAATTCACCTTTCAAACGCGCCAGTGTTCTAGATTTTCTACATAGGCATAACGTTGATGTAGCGCTCCTGCAAGAGACACACTTTAGACCAAAAGATGTAACTAGAACGCAAAATAAGCATTATAAACCCATTGTCGCCTCTGGAGATGGTTCTCACACCAAAGGTGTCCTGATACTAATGAAACGGAACTTAACTCTACAAATTGAAAAAATAAGCTCTGGTACATCAGGGAGGTTAGCTTACTGTTGTGCTTCTTTACAGGGAGAAAAACTAGCTTTTGTGACAGTTTATGCTCCAACCATATATGATAAATCGTTTTTCCCAAATCTAGCAAAAGAGCTGCTTTCTTTGAACGACTACCTTTTAATTATTGGAGCAGATATGAATACATTTTTTGATAGAAACTTAGACAGGTCTCATGCCAACATTTCAACAATTCAAGCCACTGCATCGGAGTCTTTAAAGCACTTTTCTAAGAGTTTGAATTTAATAGATATTTGGAGAATAAATAATCCAACTACCAAAAACTTTACCTATTATTCAGCTGCTCATAAAATGTAATCTAGAATAGATTTTATTCTGTTATCATCAAAACTGGGTCAGTATGTTAAATCAGTCAATATATGTCCACGCTACATGTCAGACCACAATCCAGTTATTGCTACTTTTGACTACTTTCCCATGCATAGGACGCCAACAAGGTGGAGATTCAACACAACTCTCCTTCAGAATGAAGAATATCTCACTCAATTAAAACTGAAATTAAGAGAATTCATTGACATTAATATCAGTAGTGTTTCTAACCCCATGTTTGTATGGGCTGTGGTCAAGGGTTTCTTAAGAAACAATGCCATCTGTTTTTGTACACATCTTAAGAAATTGAAAGCAATCCGAATAAAAGACTTGGAGTCAGAGTGTCAAAGTTTGGAAAGGGAGTTGAATTCTAGGTACTCTGAAGAAAAAGATGTTCAACTCAAGATTAAGCAGTCAGAACTAAATTATTTGGTCAAGCAAAGAGTTGAATACTTAATGCATATAACCAAACATAAGTATTATTCGGAGAGTAGTAAACCAAGCAAACTCCTTGCATTGACTCTCAAGAAACAGGAGAATAAAATGTCTATTTCTGCTATCCGCAATCCTCTTAAAGGGACTGTAACAGCACCACCTGTTATAAATGATACTTTCAAGACCTTTTTTACAAACTTATATTCATCTGAATTCTCACCATCCCAGGACCAGTTTGATGATTTTTTTCAAAACATTGAGCTTCCAGGTCTCTCTTCCGATGAACTTGAAAAGCTAGATTCCCCAATTACATTAGAAGAGCTTCACCAAGCCTTAAAGCTTACTAATAAAGGTCGTTCCCCTGGAATTGATGGGCTCCCAGTGGAATTATTTCTGACATGCTGGGAAATACTGGGACCATTATGGCTGGATGTGCTAAATTATGCTAGATAATGGCAGCTTTCTTAAAGATATTAATATGTCACTCAAAACCTTGTTAGCAAAGCCAGGCAAAGACCCCATGGAATGTGCAAATTACTGTCCTATCTCATTAATAAATGCAGACCTAAAAATATATGCCAAAGCGCTGGCCTTACGCCTTGAGAAAGTAGTGGGTAAGCTGATCCACATGGATCAGACCGGCTTCATGAAAGAGTGTCTAGCATCTGATAATATAAGGCGGCTTCTTCATATTATTGATGAGACAGGGAAAACATATTCCCCAAATGGATTGTTTTTCTAGATGCACAAAATGCATTTGACCGATTGGAGTGGAAGTACCTATGGAGAGCCCTGGAAGAATTCAAATTTGGTCCAAATTTTATACGCTAACCCATCTGCGAGAGTTTTTACTGGTGGGATTTCCTCTGACCCATTTAGCATATTCCGTGGGACGAGGCAGGGATGTCCTCTTTCTCCTCTTCTTTTTAATCTTTCAATTGAACCCTTGGCCCAGTTTATTCGTCAAAATAATATTTCAACGCCAATAACAATAGGTCCTTCACAGCATCATATATTTCTTTATGCCGATGATACATTGATTTACATATCTGATATTCAGACCTCCTTACCAAAGACCATGAGTATGCTGGACAATTTTGGGAAACTCTCAGGCTTTAAAATCAACTTTAAAAAATCAGTTCTCATGCTCCTCAATGTGGACAAAAATGAGCTGACTGTTCCATCTGACATTGTGGTGGCTGACCAAGTGTCCTATTTAGGTCTTCAGATAACATCAACTTTGTCAGCTATTTCCAAGATCAATTATTGCACTATTTTGAAGAAACTAGAAAATGATATCAATAGATGGATGCCACTGCCATCATCAGTACCTAGTCGAATTTCGGTCGTTAAAATGAATGTTTTGCCCCGAATTAATTTCATTAGTTCAATGATACCTCTGCCCCCTCCAGTGGATTACTGGAAAAAACTTGATACTCTGCTTAGGTCGTTTGTATGGAATAAGAGGCGTCCACGGATAAAATGGTCAATGTTACAACAACCCAAACTCCAAGGAGGTTGGGCCCTCCCAAATTTTAAGCTATATCATTGGTCCTTTATATTACAGCATAGTAGGCACTGGTTTAACTTAAATGCACAAACCTCCTGGATTGAAATTGAAAGAGCTCTTGTGGCTCCAATAAGACTTCAAGATTACTTATTTTCAGGTATTTCAGCTAGACAATCGTCCTTACGGTGTGGCCCCATTGTATCTTATTTGTTGAAAACCTTCAAAATAGTAGAAAGATATTTGGGTGTGGAAGTAAAATGGCACAAACACTCTCCAAATCGATGTTTACTTTCTGGGAACAAAACATTTAATCAAGGTCCATGGGTGCATACAGATATACATATACTAAATGACATAAATGGAGAAGACTCATTATTGAGTTTTGGTGACCTGGTCTCTCATTATGGTATCCCTACTCATTCACTTTTTCACTATTTTAAGTTACGATCAGCCCTTAGATCCTGTAATGTCCAATGGGGTTCCAATTTACAACTACATCCTATTGTAGAATTGATACAAAGAGCACCCAGAAGGATAGTGTCCATACTACTGCATCATGTGTCTCCAGGGTCAAGCATACTACTGCATCATGTGTCTCCAGGGTCAAGCATACTACTGCATCATGTGTCTCTAGGGTCAAGCATACTACTGCATCATGTGTCTCTAGGGTCAAGCATACTACTGCATCATGTGTCCCCAGGGTCAAGCATACCACTGCATCATGTGTCTCCAGGGTCAAGCATACCACTGCATCATGTGTCTCTAGGGTCAAGCATACTACTGCATCATGTGTCTCTAGGGTCAAGCATACTACTGCATCATGTGTCTCCAGGGTCAAGCATACCACTGCATCATGTGTCCCCAGGGCTGGAGGAGGACTCCTTTGTTCTTAGTAGGCCTAGGCTATCTCAAATAGGACAATATAGGGTAACAGTGTGTGAGCAAAATGACTATATGACCATATTCGGTAACACTTTACTTGACGGGTGAGTTCATAACACATTCATAGCAGCTGTCATAAACTGCACATAAAGCATTCATGACTGTTTCATGAGACATGAGTCAACATTCATACCAAACCTGTCATGAATGTGGAAGACAGAACGACAACAACTTGTCAAAATAAGAGTACAACAATCGCAAAGCAGCATTGCCGTTTTTGTTCCAAACCACTTACCTGATCACATCACACCTGAGTCAATGGGCTACTCCAGTGCCAAAAAGACAGGACATGGTCTAGCAAATATTTTTTGTTTCATAAAAATGTATTTGTTTTATGATGTAACCTTTGCAGATGATTTCTCATCTTTTTCTACTGGTAATGTCCAACCGTTCCTGGTTACACAAATACGGGTCAGCTGAATGTAGGCTAGTTTACCTCAGTGTTAAACTCAGTGATTACGAATACTTCACAACTTGTATAGTAAAGTGACATTCGATGTAGACTTCATAAGATATTCATGAAATATTTACAAAGGCTGGAAAGATTAAATTAATGGTATCCTTTATGAAATATTGGAGGCAAATTCAAAACAATGCTGCTTTGTGATTGTTGGACTTTTATTTTGACAAGTTGTCGTCGTTCTGTCTTAGTGGTCAGAGAGTCATTGGCTGGCCATATACGGCTATTTGGTTGACAAGCCCAGTGAGTGTACACATAAAAAGTAGGCATTTCTCTTGACGTTTCCTTGGCGTTTCAGTCCACTCATACAGTAGTTTTTCTGACCCCAATATGTGCACACATTTTCCTGTGACATGGACCATGAAGGGGTCAATTGTTCACAAAATCCCTGTGAAAGTGATCCCTAATAACAGTTTTCTCTTTATATGGTACTGTTATAGCATACAATGTGGAGGCTGCCATTCTTACAAGCTAAAGGGACACTTCAAAATGTGTTTTTTGCCTCTATCATTGTACTTATCATTGACAGTGTGGACTGGCCTTGAAACATTGTTTTTTCAACATCTGTGGGAGTTTGACAAACATTCATCTAAACACCTACTGTATGGAATTCAATACACAGAATGCATGTAACGTATCTAGCCCTGTGAGATTGCACGTGTTTATCTGTTGTCCATGCTCATAGACAAATTGTGGTCAGAGAGAGAGAGATGTATTGTCTTTGCAGGTGGTCCCAGGTCACAACCCTGTGGAGACGTTGATTCCTCTGGAAGCCTTTCAGAACACCTCTGAGGACAGACAGAAAGCTGCAGTGGTGCACTATGTGTCTCCACAGCAGTTCACGGTAAGGGGGACAGGTCACTATGCGTCTCCACTGCAGTTCATGGTAAGGGGGACAGGTCACTATATGTCTCCACAGCAGTTCACGGTAAGGGCCAGTAGGATGGGGGAGGACATGTCCGAACCTTCCAAAGCAGACTTTCAGCCTTTCCAGCACTTTCTTTTAGCGTCATTGCTTTCATGGACATTTCACAACTGATGTTAGGGTTGATGCAAGGAAAAGAACACGCTTTTTGAGTGGCAGAAGTGTGTCACAATGACTTTTCCTGTCCTGCATTTCTGCAGTACATTCTTACTGTTCTCAAATTAGTTGTGCTGAGGTGGTGATGCATGTATTCTTACTGTTCTCAGATTAGTTGTGGGTATCATAAATGTATTCTTACTGTTCTCAGATTAGTTGTGATGAATGTATTCTTACTGTTCTCAGATTAGTTGTGAGCATCATAAATGTATTCTTACTGTTCTCAGATTAGTTGTGCTGAGGTGGTGATGAATGCATTCTTACTGTTCTCAGATTAGTTGTGATGAATGTATTGTTACTGTTCTCAGATTAGTTGTGATGAATGTTTCTTACTGTTCTCAGATTAGTTGTGCTGAGGTGGTGATGCATGTAAACAAATATGTTTAGATCGGTGAAATAAAAATGCACTGGCTCATCAGACCATCTCAGCTGGCAGGTTTTAAACTCCATAGGGTGAAGAAGCATTCCATTAATACATGGAGGCTGCAGGTTTTAAACTCCATAGGGTGAAGAAGCATTCCATTAATACATGGAGGCTGCAGGTTTTAAACTCCATAGGGTGAAGAAGCATTCCATTAATACATGGAGGCGTTGATGCAAACCTCTTAGCAGCCCCTCCATGTGGATAGATCAGTATCCTAGCAGCCGCTCCATGTGGATAGATCACTGGGGGTGCTGTGTTACTAAACATGACTTGTTAATGTTTTCAAAAAAATGATTTATATTGTTTTGGAAAAGAGCTCTTTACCTATGTGCACTCATTGTCCATGTCGGCCTGGTTCAGGTTAGTCAGGATGTTGACTTGGTGTCCAGCGTGGTTCGAGTGGAACTGCTGGACAAGCCTCCCACACCACTGAAGACCCTGCTAAGCATGACCTTCACTGTGGATGTATGTGACTGGGTGGAACCAAACAATTACTCTAAAGTGAGTAGCCTGATCTAATACCCCTTCAGTGTCAAATGCATTGCTGTCAACATTGAGCTTTGAAAATGAGGGAGATTTCCCAGGTTTCTAACCCCAAAAAATGGGAAATATTTCAATGTTGGGCTTTCTGTTGCTGTCCCTCTGCTAACAGCAAGAATTCACAGACTACCACTTGATAAACTGAACGAGGTGTGAAGCTAGGTCTAAACTGAATGAGGTGTGAAGCTAGGTCTACCACTGGATAAACTGAACAAGGTGTGAAGCTAGGTCTACCACTGGATAAACTGAACAAGGTGTGAAGCTAGGTCTGCCACTGGATAAACTGAATGTGGTGTGAAGCTAGGTCTACCACTGGATAAACTGAACGAGGTGTGAAGCTAGTTCTAACGTGATTTTGCTTACCGATTGGCGTCAAGATGTGTTCTCACAAAAGAACAAGAGCCTAATATCTTGAGTCGCACGTGTTCGCACCTTGAACCACGCGCAAAGATGCTTTTATGCTTTGACAACATCTGTTCCACTGGAAAGGCAATAGAGGTAGCAATAGGACAGCACTACAGTGACAGACAGGTCCGATGGTAGGGCTAATGGTAGGGCTAATGTTGCTAATGGTAGGGCTAATGTTGCTAATGATAGGGCTAATGTTTCTAATGGTAGGGCTAATGTTATGATAGTATTAAGACAGGTCCGATGGTAGGGCTAATGTTTCTAATGGTAGGGCTAATGTTATGAGAGTATTAAGACAGGTCCGATGGTAGGGCTAATGTTGCTAATGGTAGGGCTAATGTTATGAGAGTATTCAAATATGGGACATTTACAGGAAAATATTAAAACAGGAAGACAGTGGGAGAGAAGCAAAAATATGTCAGAAACCTGACAAAAAAGTGAGTGTTGACAGCGATGGTCAAATGATTCAAAATTGCATTGTTTTGCAGTAATTGCTAATTACTTTCTATCACTTGAAAAATACAGGCCCCATAGCAAGATCTCAATGGACAAATACTCAGCACTTATCTTTATTGCATGTTTTTGCTTGCATGTGTGTGTGTCTGTGCGTGTGTGTGTGTGTGTGTGTGTGTGTGTGTGTGTAAATTACACTTATTGGTATAGGAATTAAATACAACATATAATTTATCCTGTCAGTATTATGATGAGCTTAGTAAGTCAGTCTATCTTTACATAAAACACAATAAATATGCTACCAATATACAAATAAAAATACATTCATCAAGTTAGCTGATCACACAGAATGTTGTGCACACAGAATATGTGTGCGTGCATTTATGTGTATATATATACATGAGTGTGTGTGTGTGTACATGTATACATGAGTGTGTGTGTGTGTGCGTGTGTGTACATGTATATGTGTGTGTGTGTGTGTGTGTTTGTGCATGTATGTGTGTGTGTGTGTACATGTATATGTGTGTGTGTGTGTGTGTGTGTGTGTATCAGCTCATCAAACTGGCTTGCGGTGGAGCAGTCGTGGTTGTGAGATGAAGATTCTAAACAGTGAGAATCACAGCAGTCTGCTGGTGCAGTGCCAGTGTGATCACATGACTCCCTTCGCCGTGCTCCTGGTAAAGCTCTCTCACAGACACACACACACACACACGCACGCACACACGCACATACACACACACACACACACACACAGTGTGATCACATGACTCCCTTCGCCGTGCTCCTGGTAAAGCTCTCT
The DNA here is from genome assembly GCF_018492685.1 of Alosa sapidissima. Lineage (NCBI taxonomy): Eukaryota > Metazoa > Chordata > Actinopteri > Clupeiformes > Clupeidae > Alosa > Alosa sapidissima. Next base: position 32,044,125 of record NC_055976.1, on the reverse strand, counting down.
CACAGACACACATACACACACACACGCACGCACACACGCACATACACACACGCACACACAGTGTGATCACATGACTCCCTTCGCCGTGCTCCTGGTAAAGCTCTCTCACACACACACACACACACACACACACACGCACATACACACACACGCACACACACACACACACACACACACGCACACACACGCACACACACACACACACACGCACACACACGCGCACACACACACACACACAGTGTGATCACATGACTCCCTTCTCTGCTCCTGGTAAAGCTCTCTCTCTCTCTCACACACACACAATATATATATGTATATTAATTTAGCTCTCTCTCTCTCTCTCTCACACAATATATATATGTGTATATTAATGTAGCACTCTCTCTCTCTCTCACACACACACAATATATATATATGTATATTAATTTATCTCTCTCTCTCTCTCTCACACACACACAATATATATATGTATATTAATTTCTCTCTCTCTCTCTCTCTCTCTCTCTCTCTCTCACACACACACAATATATATATGTGTATATTAATTTAGCTCTCTCTCTCTCTCACACACACACAATATATATATATGTATATTAATTTAGCTCTCTCTCTCTCTCTCTCTCTCACACACACACAATATATATATGTGTATATTAATTTAGCTCTCTCTCTCTCTCTCTCACACACACACAATATATATATATATGTGTATATTAATTTAGCTCTCTCTCTCTCTCACTTTCTCTCTCACACACACACAATATATATATATATGTATATTAATTTAGCTCTCTCTCTCTCTCTCTCACACACACACAATATATATATATGTATATTAATTTAGCTCTCTCTCTCTCTCTCTCTCTCACACACACACAATATATATATATATGTGTATATTAATTTAGCTCTCTCTCTCTCTCACACACACACACAATATATATATATATATGTCTCTCTCTCACACACACAATATATATATATGTATATTAATTTAGCTCTCTCTCTCTCTCTCTCTCACACACACACACACACACAATATATATATGTGTATATTAATTTAGCTCTCTCTCTCTCTCTCTTTCTCTCTCTCTCTCTCTATATATATATATATATATATATATATATATATATATATGTATATTAATTTAGCACACACACACAATATATATATATGTATATTAATTTAGCTCTCTCTCTCTCTCTCTCACACACACACACACACAATATATATATGTGTATATTAATTTAGCTCTCTCTCTCTCTCTATATATATATATATATAGATATGTATGTATGTATATTAATTTATCTCTCTCTCTCTATATATATATATATATATATATGTATGTGTATATTAATTTAGCACTTTTAACCCTTTCGTGCCCTTGCCAAACATTACAGTTTTGGTGCTGGATGACCTCCTCACACAAAAACGTATTGCTTGAGTATATTACATACTATCAGTGGGATATACATTCATATACACACATACCATTTTAATCAGACAAATCACTTCTATCAAATGATGAGTACAGTACATGTGGTAATGTTGATAAAGTGATGAACAGTCTTTGAAAATCCTTTCCAAATGTATATCCAAAATATGTCAATTTAATTTTATTCACATAAAAATGAATTTTCATTGTATTTCTTAGCAAGATAATCAAGTCAAGTCAAGTCAACTTTATTTATATAGTGCATTTCATACACAGAGGTCATTCAATGTGCTTTACATAAACAAAAGCAAACAGGAATAGCTGATAAAAGCATAGAAGGGCAATAGTCAAAGAATAGTTTAAAAACTAAAAGAATAAAAAAGAAAACATAAAACATACAAGGTAAAAGTACCACCACTGTGCGTAGTGCACCAAGGGGTAGAGGGGGCACCACCACGCGCTATTAGTCAAGTCAAACGTATCGACTGAAGTGATATTACTCTTTCATGTCTCATCTTCAAGTATCCAAAAAGATTTGTGCCATAAACCTCTTAACCAATCATATCAATCCTCTTAACCAATCATATCAAACCTCTTAACCAATCATATCAAACTGTAGCTTATGTTGTCAGCACTACAGGGAAGATTTGTTAGATGGTTAGGCACGTAAGGGTTAATCCAAAGTGATTTATTACATTGTCCCTGGAGCAACTTGGGGGTTAAGTGCTTTGCGCAAGGGCACAACGATGGGAACACACACACACACACGCATGCACGCACGCACACACACACACACCATACACACACACACACACACCATACACACACATCATACACACACCACACACACACATCATACACACACACCACACACACATCATACACACACACACACACACACATAGACACACACACACACACAGACACACACCATACACACACACACCACACACACACACACATCATACACACACACCACACACACACACACATAGACACACACACATCATACACACACACACACACACCACACACACACCAGCACACACCAGCACACACACGCACACACACACACACACACATGTCTGTAAGGTCTCTGTGCTCTGTCTCCTCCCCTGCTGGTCAGATCCCAGGCCTGGAGGAGCATTTGGGAGAGCACTGGAGCATCCTCTCCTACCTCAGCTACATCGGCTGTGGCCTCTCGGCTTTCTTCTGCTCCATCTCCATCTTCACCTACTTCATCCTCAGGTAAGTCATCCCCGCATCACTGCCCACAACCAGCCAGTCCTTGTAGCACAACATATTATCCTGGCCAAATAAACTAATCACTGAGAAAATAAGACTCACTAAGAATAAAACACCTCACAGGAATCAAACCCAAGACACACAGAGCAAAAAGTTAACTTAGTTAGTCTGCCAGGACTTTTACGGAATTTTCCCAAATCACAGAAGTGATTGAAGAACTTGTGCTGATGCTTCTGTAGCCTCTTTGTTGCCTCGTAACGATAGAAAGCTGCACAAGTAGAGGCTACAGTAGAGGCTACAGGAACAGGTGAGTGTCACGAGGCGCCAGGCTCCTGGGAATTTACTGCATCAGCCCCAGAGAGCACGCGGAACCTGATTTGGAGATGACAGAACATGTAAATGTAAATCAGGTTTCTAGGCCAAGTATACAAGGAATTTGGTCTCTGCATTTATCCCATCCGTGAATTAGTGAAACACACACAGAGCACACAGTGAACACACAGTGAGGTGAAGCACACACTAACCTGGAGCAGTGAGCTGCCTTGCTATAGCGGCCCTCGGGGAGCAGTGAGGGGTTAGGTGCCTTGCTACAGGGCACTTCAGCCGTTCCTACTGGTCAGGGATCGAACCGGCAACCCTTCGGTTCCAAGCCTGAAGCCCTAACCAGTAGGCCACGGCTGCCCCGATAGTAGGCCACGACTGCTCCATCAAAATGAGTACCGGCAACTTAGGAGGACTGCCAATGTGCAAGACAAAGTGCAGGTAAGCTTAAGAGTGCCATGTGCTAGTAGTGCCTATGGGTGAGTACCGGCACACTTCCAGCACTGCCTCTAGCCAATCAGAGTCCACTTACAGTCAAGCCAATCAGATCATCTCCGCTTGCATCTACCTCATCAGATCCATCAGATCTAGCCAATCAGATCATCTCCGCTTGCATCTACCCAATCAGATCCATCAGATCTAGCCAATCAGATCATCTCCGCTTGCATCTACCCAATCAGATCCATCAGATCTAGCCAATCAGATCATCTCCGCTTGCATCTACCCAATCAGATCCATCAGATCTAGCCAATCAGATCATCTCCGCTTGCATCTATCCCATCAGATCTACCCAATCAGATCATCTCTGCTTGCATCTACCCAATCAGATCATCTCCACTTGCATCTACCCAATCAGATCATCTCTGCTTGCATCTATCCCATCAGATCATCTCCATGCTAAACAACACAGTGCAGTATTAGCAGAAAGAGTTAAGATGCTTAAGATGTGTGAGCCCGTATATGGCACTTTTTCCAGCTCTTCAGTTAAACTGTGAAGTTGTAGTTTATCTAACAACTTCTGTCCATCCTTTGGCTTAGTGTTTATCCACCAGTTGCCTGTTACATGATACATCATTTTGCACATATGGCTTTGGTTTGTGTGTGTGTGTGTGTGTAGGAAGTCCTGGAAGGACACATCTTCTGAGATACACATCTCTCTGAGTGGAGCCCTGCTCCTGCTGAACTTCACCTTCCTGATGAACCAATGGGCAGCCCACCAGAACCCCGTGGCTGTGTGTGTGTGTGTGGCCGTGGTCATCGAGTACGCTCTGCTCTGCTCCTTCACCTGGATGGCCATCGAGGCGTTACACCTCTACCTGATGCTGATCCGTGTCTTCAACGTGTACTACGCACGCTACATGCTCAAACTCTCTCTCATTGGCTGGGGTAAAGCACACACACACACACTACTTGTGGTTTATTACACACACTACATGTGTTACCGGTGATCTCATACCTGTGTTCTCTCATACCTGTGTTCTGTGTTCTTATACCTGTGTTCTCTCAGTGTTCTTATACCCGTGTTCTCTCATACCTGTGTTCTGATACCTGTGTTCTCATACCTGTGTTCTCTCATACCTGTGTTCTGATACCTGTGTTCTCATACATGTGTTCTCATACATGTGTTCTCATACATGTGTTCTGCGTTCTCATACCTGTGTTCACATATCAGTGTTCTCATACCTGTGTTCTGTGATCTCATAACTGTGTTCTCATACCTGTATTCTGTGTTCTCATACCTGTGTTCTGTGTTCTCATACCTGTTTTCTGTGTTCTCATACCTGTTTTCTGTGTTCTCATACCTGTGTTCTCTCATACCTGTGTTCTTATACCTGTGTTCTCATACCTGTGTTCTCATACCTGTATCATACCTGTGTTCACATATCAGTGCTCTCATACCTGTGTTCTCATACCTGTGTTCTCATACCTGTATTCTGTGTTCTCATACCTGTGTTCTGTGTTCTCATACCTGTTTTCTGTGTTCTCATACCTGTTTTCTGTGTTCTCATACCTGTGTTCTCTCATACCTGTGTTCTTATACCTGTGTTCTCATACCTGTGTTCTTATACCTGTATCATACCTGTGTTCACATATCAGTGCTCTCATACCTGTGTTCTCATACCTGTGTTCTGTGTTCTCATACCTGTGTTCTCATACCTGTGTTCTGTGTTCTCATACCTGTGTTCTGTGTTCTCATACCTGTGTTCTCATACCTGTGTTCTCATACCTGTGTTCTCATACCTGTGTTCTGTGTTCTCATACCTGTGTTCTTATACCTGTGTTCTGTGTTCTTATACCTGTGTTCTCATACCTGTGGCATGGCGTTCTGGTCTCAGGTGTCCCTGCTGTGGTGGTCGGCCTGTCCATGGTGGTGAAACTGGACGATGGTTCTATTGCCTATGGTCTTGTGGGCACCGAGGACTCTACCAATAAATAGTGAGTGTGTGCGTGTGTGTGTGTGTGTGTGTGTGTGTGTGTGTGTGTGTGTGTGTGTGTGTGTGTGTGTGTGTGTGTGTGTGTGTGTGTGTGTGAGAGAGAGAGAGAGAGAGAGAGAGAGAGAGAGAGAGAGAGAGTACACTGTACACCCTCAAACTCAGAGCCATCTTCAAGATTGTCATGATTGATTGAAAGTCATTTTTTTTTTTAGATTTCAGTCTGCCCTTATATTAAAGTTTTCTCACTGTGTGTGTGTGTGTGTGCGTGCGTGCGTGCGTGTGTGTGTGTGTGAGTGTAGCTGTTGGATCAGAAGTAAGGTGTTTGCGTATACGCTGAACCTGACGTTCTTCAGCCTGGTGTTCCTGATGAACACTGGTGTGCTGGTGATAGTGAGTTGGCGTATCCTGCGTCTCCAGCGCGGGGGTGGTGTGGCGGGCTCCAGGGCAGGAGCGGGCACAGGGCTGTCCTGCGGGAGTGTGCTCATCGTGCTGGGTCTGACCTGCCTGCTGGGCTCCAGCTGGGGACTGGCCTTCCTCTCCTACGGACACACCAACCTGGTCGCCCTCTACCTCTTCTGCATCCTCAACTCACTGCAGGGTGAGATGGGCACGGGGCAGATAGGGGGGGGTATTAGAGCACACAGGGGGTATTAGAGCACACAGGGGGGTATTAGAGCACACAGGGGGGTATTAGAGCACACGGGGGGGGGGGGGGGTATTAGAGCACACAGGGGGTATTAGAGCACACGGGGGGGGGGGGGGGGTATTAGAGCACACAGGGGGTATTAGAGCACACAGGGGGTATTAGAGCACACGGGGGGGGGGGGGGGGGTATTAGAGCACACCGGGGGGGTATTAGCAGTGGCAGTATACTCAAATACAATTACTTGCTTCAAAATCTACTTGAGTAAAAGTAAACATTCCAATTGGACAAACCTACTTGAGTAAAAGTAAAAAAGTACTTTGTTATTAAGTTACTCAAATTACAAGTTACTTTTCATTTTTGTGTTGAAGTGCTTGGATCAGTGAAAAAGACATAATGGGTCCTATTTTTGGCTAAAACGCATGATCACTAGCGAATAGCTTAAATACATTTAGGGCAGGGTAGAAATTTTACGGCGGCCACGACGGCCATGAACGTTGTTGCCCCTTGCGTTGGCCGTGATGCCCCTTTGAAAATCTGAGGTTTACAGGCCACGGTGGCCTTGGTGCCCCCTTCTTTCAATATTCTGCTGTGCGTCCAAATTCACCCATTCTTTTCAGTTAAACTACTCACGAAGTAGCCTACTCATCACACAGACATCACAAGTATCACATCATATGAAAGAGCTTTTTCTCAGCATTTAAACGATGTTAGCCGCTAATTGCTGTGGTGAACGGTTCGCGAGAATTGTATGTATGTATGTATGTATATATATATATATATATATATATATATATATATATATATATATATTACACACACAATTGATTGTGTGTGTGTATATATATATATATATATATATATATATATATATATATATATATATATACACACACAATTCAATTAAATCATAAAGGTTCTGCGCCAATCTCCCATTCATCTCGGTGCAATACTTCATAAACCCTTCGTTCAACACATGACCGACCATATATGAGAATAAACGACAGACCTTACCGAACACAAAGGGGTAAAGCAGTACACTTAGCCGTTCCAGAGTAATCCACTTTTGAATTTGCAGCAAATTTCAACATGCATGGATGTCTCCAAATTTGGGCTTTAAGTTTTACAATGTGTTTAAATTGTTGTACATGATTTCACAACGGGCAAAATAAATGTTACAAATATCACCTAGATATCTGTAAAAATCAGAGGACAACTGACTAAGAGTTTGTGAAAGTAGCCTTAATGATCACAAAATGCTAAGCATGCATCTAGGCTATTTGAGTTTCTTAAAGCTGAGCTGTGCTTAAATTGTTCAATACGTGATTTCATAACAGTCCAAAAATAAAATAAATGTTAAATGTAGCCTAGATATCTGTAAATATTAGATGATCAGATGATTTATGTCATGTTTCATGTTTTTGTAAAGTTTCATACAGTGATGCAGGTCTACTGCAGTGATTAGGCTAAATACAACTTTGATCATTTTTATAGCCTACTACTGTATAGTTAACTTTTGGCCTTGGTGCCATGACATGTGGCCTTTGTGCCCCCCACCACGACCGGGGGGGCGACCAGAACATGATAGCTAGAACAAGTTACCATAACATTTGGTTAAGCAGTCTACAAAATCCCATACAACTATTTATTCAGCAAGTTAAATTCTGTTGTCAACCCTTCCTGAAGCATACATTCTACTAATTATACCAGGAAGTTAAATTCTGTTGTCAACCCTTCCTGAAGCATACATTCTACTAATTATACCAGGGGTCTCCAACCTTTTTGGGAATGAGGGCTACTGTACCTGAAGGACCCAAATCATATGGAGGGCTAGGGCCTACTCATTTGACACAAACACACCCTCACTCCTTTTATGCGAGGCTAAATAATAGGTCTATGTGATTTTTACATTTAAGTTATCAATATTATGTAGGCCTAAGAGCCTTTATATATAAAGCAACTGTATTTTCATCTGATTCTTCAATACTTCAATATCAATATGCAGCACTACCAACATTTTTGTTCAGTTTGTTCATTTCAAAGTTGCCATGGGGAATCTAATCTCATTTTCATCTCATGAAAAAAGCCATCTTTAATGCAATTAATAATTTAGGTTTGCAATTTTTAGCATTATCCACCATTAAGAATTCAGAGGCTGTTTAAGTTCTGGTTTCAGTGGACAATTCGGTTGTAACATTTCAATAGCAGTCACCACCCTAACTTATGAAGACGCCTTTTATAGTTATTGCACATCTGAAATCTCTCCATATAGGAGAAGGAGAACGCTCACAATAGGTTTTGTGTTTCGCAGGTAATACACAGTCCTATGGGCATGCATGCCACAAGATTTTCAGCACTATTGCTACATCAGTCAGCTACGGAGGAGAAAGGGCCCGCGACCTAAAGCCAGGGTTGGGTAGTAACTGATTACAAGTAATCTGGATTACGTTATCAGATTACAAAAAATTAGTAACTATAATCAGACCAGATTACAAAACAGGGATGGGCAAAAATACATCAGGAAGTAGCCTATTTTAAAATAAAATACCAAATACCTAGCCTAGAAATCTAGACGGACTTCTGTCAATGGGGCATTTTGCCCATGTTCAGGGTGGAAAATAAAAAAGAAAGATTTGCATAAGACAAGTCAAATTGGTGTTTTCAAAAAGAAGGGATCATGGAGAATAAAGAAAAACCTATTTAAAAAATCTTTGTATATTCCCACAAGGTGTTTGGGTGCTCTGAAAATGATAACCAAAATGATTTTTCAGACTTGTGAGGTCTGCTGTTCAGACCCTGAAGGGATTTATTTTCTGTTCATTGTTTTTTGTCAGAGTGTTTCTACTTATCTCAGTAAGAAAAATAAATCAAGAGCCTATGTTGAGTAAAAATATGTCTTCTGAAGGCTTAAACAGAGCCCAGCCAAAAACTCCAATACAATTTGTATCAACTTTGAGGGACAGCTATGACCATGCAGGATTATACAGACCAAACGTGACGATTTTGCTACATACTATTCCTATTTATGTACCAGCATGCACAATTTGAGCCTCCTACATGGTTTAGTTCTTGCGCTGTGGGCTTGTGAACTTTGACAAAAAAAAGAGGCCGAGCAAAATCGACACCCCCTCCCCCTATAAAACTGGCTGTATCTTGGAAAGTATTGATCTTACATAAGAGTAATTTTACAGTGTGTCTCCTGGGTAACATAGGTACACCTGGTAATTTTTTCAGAATTTTTTGAGACCTAAGTGCGTGGGCCCTGGTTGAACTGACGTGGAATGACCCAATCATATTAGTGCCAGGATGCTGTGATAAATGGTTAACATTGTATGAAATTTAACCATATTTGCATTCTGCGCATCTATTACTCTGGGTGAAATATCTCACAAAATCTTCACTTAAAACATGACAAACTCCATTTCACAATAAACAGCAGACCTTACCGAATATGAGGAAAGCGTGCCTCTGTAGGCCTACAATAAGCAGTTCCCAAGTAATCCGGTTTTGAAATTGCAATTGCTATGTGTGTCAGTACATACATTTTTGTAAATTACTTAACCACAGAGTAGCCTACCCCACTATCATGGTTCTTAAATCCAGATAGCAAAATCAGATTGGCAGATAGCGGACCGCTTGTGGCATGTGAAACTCAGCACATATTCTTTGTGGTTGTGAACTTATTGCAGTATCATCATAACTATTCCACCTGTGTGTGCATAGTTAAAATTCTGAAGTGCAAAAAAGTTTAGACTACAGCACAAATATTTCCATCCATAGATAAAAATAATCACCTTTTCAAAGTGCACCAGATTGATGGATTAAAATGTTCGAATATACAAAGGTTTCTTCCGGGGGGAGCTCCCCCAGGTCTCCCCAAGGGTGATACATCAGAGCCGAGGAAACCCCTTTGGGGTTTGGCCACCAGTCCCCTCTTTTAGTAGATCTCTTTGGTACCCCAATGTTGATTTAACTCTGGGACCCCCTACCTGGTGGGCCCAAATATATTTTCATCTTTCTAAAACTGTTTTTCCATGTCTCACCTGCATAAATTAGGCTACTTCAGGACATGGCCGCCATCACCAGTATTGTCAGCATTGCCACGGCAATACTACTTTTCATACATGAGGTTAATAAACAACGTCACAAACTGCTGCTGCGCTGCGCTTATCATCGAAGTGTTTTTTCCCATGCATTTACTCTACTGCCAGTGACTGATGCGAGAGAAGCGGGTTCTGTGTTGCGTTCATTTCAGTGACTGACGTGAGAGAAGCGGGTTCTGTGCTGCGTTCATTTCAGTGACTGACGCGAGAGAAGCGGGTTCTGTGCTGCGTTCATTTCAGTGACTGACGCGAGAGAAGCAGGGTCTATGTTGTGTTTTCATTTATTTTCATTGGGCATGCCCTGCCGTGCCGTCCACATCTCTTCAGCAGCAGCAATACTTGGCAGTAATGGCAACTCTTTGTTGAACTTTTAAGTGGTGTTCAATGGTGTTGCTAAGTAGGCAGAGTTAGGCTCATAGGCCTACAGTGGGCATCGCTTTCAAATGGCCACTTCAGTCGCGCATTACGAGGCGTGAAGCTGTGTGAAGCTTTAGTACTACTTTCAGCCACTGTGCGTCGCTCTGCCTGCCGCCCCTTCTGAAAAAGCAGGAGACTTGCCGAGAGTAATCCCAGCCTACGAATTCAATAACAAAATAAATCATGCATAATTAAACATTACCTCGATTTAGGCTACTTGGGTATGGCTTAAGGCTTGACTACACGGTGGTAACGAAAATCGAAATTTGCTGTCTACATTATTGTCAGTGTTGGGGGTAACGCAACTACGCAAATCAAAACAGTGTCTTGTGTGATAACTAAGAATAAGAGAAATAACTGTTCAGAATTAATTTGTAGCCTTGAGTAGGCTTCTGCAGAAAACAATGTTGTTGCCGATTTAATACTATCTGGCGACGTTTTTAACAGGCTACGCAATAGAGGCTTAGACAACTATGACCCACGTTTTGGTTTCGTAAATTAATTTGCCCTACTTCTTGACTGCTATGTAGTCAATTGACTGCTTGACATGTCATTTTAATTTTTCTGTACAATGAACAAATACATCTGCTTTATGCCACAGAATTACATTCATATTTGGCTGACTACTGCAGACGCGCAAAAAAAACACTGCCAGGCCATCCTTAAAAATATTTTCGTTTACCGTAAGCCGACCGACCCTGTCAATTTAGAACCGACCCAAATATTTATTTTTTCCCCTTTTAGTCCGACCGACTTGCCGGTTGTAAACTTGCGTTAAAGGAGAATTCCGGTGTGATATTGACCTAAAGTGTATTGTAGTGCTGTTGGTAGCATGACATTTAAAACGAGACATTGAGAACTTTGAAAAAGCACTGGTAGTTTACTTATAAGACTATTTATACAGACAGTATCTTCACGAAGTTTAGCGTTTGCAGCCATCTTGAATTTAGTCACGATAAGTCGAGCAACGAGTAAGAATTAACAGGTATGATAAGGGATCAGATTCCAAAAATAATTCAGTGGAAATGCATGGATTCCAGTTTCTTCCAGTAGCAGCAACTGGAATCCATGCATTTCCACTCAATTATTTTTGGAATCTGATGTGAAATGTCAGGGCCCTCGGAAGTCTACCAATGAAGTGTGGAGATACATTGAGCCTCGTAAATGGGTGTAAAACAGTGATTTATTTGCATGGCTAGCCCGATGCCGAAGCACCACTATTGAAAAAGCTGTTGGTAGCATCGGCTAACTAGCGCCAGATTTTGGAGTGCAGGGGACAAGCCGAGATGGGCTATGAGACATACGTTCACACTCGGTATCATGTTTCAATACACTTTAGGTCAATATCACACCGGAATTCTCCTTTAAGACTGACCGATTTTTTTTTACTCTAAACAACCAATACAAATAAAATACTATTTATTTTAGTAGGCCTAAGTATTGTGAATATAAATTGCCTACATACAAACGTAGGCTCTCTTAAATAAAACCCTGTGGCGTCATCTCTACACCACTGGTTTACGCATGTCACACTATGGCCTATACGCTTCGTTTCATTCACACAAACATCTCGACTCAACGCTTATTACTTAGCACAAAGCTCTGGAAGAACTGTGCCCAGATCTTTTCCCATTCTTTCTCCCCTCTTCGGTGACCGTGTTGAAGAATTGGAATTGGTTGTGGTCTATTCAGCATTTCTCAAAATATGGGCTTAACCCAGATTCGAACTCTTGGACAGGGGACTGATAACTGCTGCGTAACGACAGCTGTCATCAGCCGGCTATTACGCACTGCGCCACAGAATTGACGGCGTGGGTGAATAGGGATAAATAACAATAGAGTACACAACTGTTTCACCAGCACATTTAAATGACTTGACTAAAACCGTGCATAACTGGAGGTACACCTGTTATCTGAGCAGTCTGTATGTCCTCATTTTGCGAATGCGAGGACGATATGAGTCTGTTGCATTTCGTTAGATGTCCGAGTCACGCATAATGTTTGAAAACCACTGACTCGTAATCACAATAATTTAACACACGACAGTTGGATACTTCATCATGTTCCCATGCCTACATTTTGGTGAGTAGCATAGAGATTGTTAAGTCAAGTCGAGTCAAGTCAAGTCGGCTTTTATTGTCAATTTCTTTACATGCACTGGTCATACAAAGAATTGAAATTTCGTTTCTTACTCTCCCATGCAGACATAGACATGCTTTAAATACAGACATAGACATACTATGGACATAGCCATAGACAATAAACATTAAATTAAAGTGCAAGACTGAAATATAGAACATGTATGTATCAAAATAGAAATATAGGACATATATATATATAAAAAAAAAAAATAGAGGTAGTTGTGTTGTATATTTCTATAGTCTTAACAGTTACATGAAGTTTAAACTTGTGCTTGTGTGACCTGTATATTTACATTGATATGCAGTATGTAGTAATTCAAGTATATCAGGCTTGATGTGAAGCAGCAACACGTTTGGCTGCACAGTCACAGTTAAAACAATAAAGTATGGCTCTCCGTTTGGGACATCGAAAACTTATATTTTTAATAGGCCGTCGGAGATGCTGACTTGCAAAGGCCGGGATAACACGTTATCTCCACTATCATCAGATGCCCCCCTTGATCAAAGTGGGGAATGAAAGAAAAAGTTTGAGAACCACTGGCTTAACAAGTTACCTGCAGTCCAGAACACACAGAATATTGCAACAGAAAGTTGCCTTTATAATCAACTACTATTTGTTCCAACAGCATTCAAACAAAGCCTTTATAAAAGTGAAAAAAAAATATTCCATAAGAAGTAAAATAAAATACTGTTACTGTAGTAACTGTATCCCAAACTTCAGCTCCCCGCGTCTGTGACAGGCAGACGTGACACCGCTAAATTCTCAGCTTACCCCACACTGAACACGCAAGACCGCTAGGCCCATCACTGTGGGGTGCGGTAGCCTACTCTCTGGGATTTAAGTCAAGCAATATAACCATACAAATGTTGCCTCGAATGCAGGCTTGCCCAAAATAAAGGCCTGTGGTTTGCGCAGCCTACAGTAAGTAGGTTAAATAACAGACCCGCCACGATGTGCGGTATGATGATTTTTTACGAGCAAGATGTTTTTGGTGCCCTACGCGTACTGCATGTTCTTAAATAACAATGATCATCAGTAACCTAATATTCGACCATTATTTAAATGGGATATGCATTGGGTTAGACACCAGGGGCCATATTCACAAAGCCTTTTATCTTACCACTAGGAGTAGGCTACTCCTAAATAGCAATAAAAGATTTTAGCTAGGAGTTTCTCTTATTAAAGGTCCAGTATGTAGGAAATAATGGAAAATAAACTGTAACCATTCCAAAAATGATCACCATATGTTGTCAGAGAGTAAGGAAACACGATGAATTGAAGCAATGGCTTATTTGACAACATTACTCTAACCCGTAAAACCCATGGAAAAAAATGAGTTACGGGGCGGAATCTCTTGGAATTTTCGTTTATGTTTTGAACGATTCATTCTAGAATAACATATTAATAATAGGCTAGCGCGTCCTCCTATTTGGGTTGCCAAATTAGCAAAGGCCAGGCCCAGGGCCCAGTTCCCCGAAAGCATCTTAAGCCTAAGAGCGTCGTAAAGTCCCTCTTACGAACGTCTTAAGATTTGCCGACTGTTTCCCGAAACCATCGTAGCTTAAGAGCGTCGTGAAAACACTCGTAGATCTACGGGTTCTCCAGAGTACTCGTTACCGGCTAAGAGCGTCTTAACAGTATTTCTCACTGAGGTCACCAACAGGACATACAGAGGAATTACAACTTAGAATACTTAATCCATTTTACGTTCCCATTCTTTATTGTGTTTACCTGTGATGAATCAGATTTTAGCGTGCAAAATAGCCTACATTTAATGGTCATAATAATGTGATGAAAAGCGGACAAAAATGCAATCAAGTTATGAAACGAGACGTTGCCAGAATAGTTTGACATTATCTTTGCTAAGTGAATAATTTATTAGGCCTATGAGGTAAAAAGCAGAGAAAGCAACATGTGGTTTAGTCTGTAGCCTACTGCATCAAAATCTAAGCCTACACATTTTCTCTCTTTCTTACTCGACTTCTTTGTTATCTTAAAACGTGTTCTTAAGTGACACCGCGAAAAAATATTGCATGGTGCAACAATCTAATAACCTACTTGGGATGCTTACATGCAGATGTCAAAGTGTTTCTATTTTCGTATTGATGTGAATTAATGTGTAGATCCGAAGTTTAAATGGTAGGCCTATAGCTGTGACGTGCAGTCACCTGATATCACCGTCAAATCAGAGGATATTTCAGAAATATTAACGTGGTGCTCCCCTTAAGAGCATCTTAAGAGCAGTGCACGCGCGTTCACGCTACGAGCATGTTCGGGAAACAGTCGGAAAAACCAAACGAACGATCGTAAGATGAATCGTAAAAAACCCTCGTGTAAGAACGTGTCTCCGTCGTTATCGGGAAACTGAGCCCAGGAACTCCCTGGTCTAAAGTCTGTGGCGCAAATGCAGATGCTATTTTAAGGGCGCATGCATGACCACAGGCCTGCATGAATGAATGTGTTGCACACCAATCTACAGACACCCCTATGCACAGACGGAAACATTCAAAGCCTTGATAATATTTGTCCATTTCCCGGTTTTATTTGTGCATTGGTGACCTAAAAATTTAGTAGCCTATATAGTACAACATCTACATGCAATATATTTACAACAACAACGCCTAATTATGACCTATTAATTATGACCGGTTTTAAGCACCACAATTTTGCCTACCTTGTTGTAGCCCATCTGAAATAACTCCAAGCTTTATGTTCCCGCCATCCTTTCGTTATTTTCAAAAAACGTTTTATATCCATGATGGCCTTAAAGTCTTGAGTTAGTGAATTATCTTAAATCAGCTTTTATGAGCTGTTAACCAGCAAATAGTACAAGAAAGCAGCAAGTATGGCTACAATTTCTGTAGTTGCTGCATCCATTCATTGTTATTCTCTCTCCTGCTCAAACGAATGTTGTGCGTGCATTAAGTTGATGATAACGTGTTTACAAACTCTACTTAACAGAAAATATCGTAAATAGCCTACTGTCATGCAGTTAATGGGATATACTGTGCAGAGTTGAAAGTTAGGTCAACTTGGAAACTGTTCCTCACAGGCCGCCTGTGCTGCGCAACGCACACTTCGCTCATCTCATCTATACAACGTAGTTCCCATTTCAGTAAACCATACATAATTTCAAAGAAAAATATTACCACTCGAGGGAAATCAGTGTGGTGTCCATTAAGATGTGAAAAAATAGGCATAAATCTAGCGTACACATTTTCACAGAACGAATCACAGATGTGTTGATGACATAAATTAGGAAATATTAGAGGACTTAATGAGACGTGATGTTGAACTACATGCCGATGCCATTTAACCCAAATGCCCCAGCGGCAGCACGGGAGAGAAGAGATTAACTGACAGAAGAGCTGCATTGTCTATAGAGAGGTAATGTTAGATTACATTGTACATAGCAAAAATATCACCATGAATTCATAATCTCGTTCAGTGAGAGTGATCCCAAAACATCGGAAAGTATGTCTGTGACAATTCTGTATTACATTTTGTCAAGAGGAAAAATCAATAGCTGACAGTTCCTAACTGAACAGTAAATTGTAGTATTATAGCGCTGTGAACGCTCCTGGCTGCGCCTGGCAAATACGCCACCATAATAGCAATCAGCTATGGAACAAGCGTGCCTGTTGTTAAAGGAAATGTGAGATGACGCCCTGATTGGTTTATTGCACCCTACGCCCAAACCACACCCATGATTAATGTAGCTACTTCAGACCACCCCATTTTAGATTTCCGCCGGTAAAATAGCATCAGCGCCCAAGATCCGCCCACAAAGTGACTTGCGTTTTGCGCAAAGACACTTCCGTTTCAGACCATTAAAATATAGCCCATCGTTCTCGTTAATATGAATGACGACGTTCACACAAAAACTATAACGATAA